>NC_056464.1:14547555-14829280 GCF_008729295.1 Plectropomus leopardus | reverse complement strand
AAAAAAAAAGCAAAGATCCACATTGTATCACCCATGCAAGTCTCTTTCACTCATTCTGCTCTGCACACAAGCATGCCAGTCCTCTTACCCAGCTGGGGCAATCCCGAACCACCACAGTGACATCTCCAAACACGCGTGAGGTGTACTCCATGAAGGCCGGGTTGTGGATGCTGCTCTCCAGGTCGCATGGTCCCACCAGCGCTCCGTGACCCAGGTAGCTCCACAGCAGACCCCCCTGCAGCTGCCCCTGGCCCATGATCTCCTCCCCAGGCCCGACTCCCCCAGGGCACTCGCTGCCTAGAGCCACGATGTGGATGGACCTGTAAACCAGACAACGTGGTTGGGAAGTGAATCAAGCTGCACACAAGCAGATGATGATCCAGAGGTGGAGCTGAGGGAGAGGAGGCACTTTTTGCTTTGGTCCTCCTTATTATTCATGTCTATCACGGAGACAGTGCATCAACCGTTATGTCACTAAAAATGACTGAGAAGAAGCTTGCCAAGGCCCCTTGTTACACTTGACAGGGAGTTAGGGTTCAATGAATCTGAGAAATATGTTCGTTGATGTATTTACATGTTTAAGCAGTGATACGGTGACATAAAACAAAAGCATGCAAGCGTACCAGGAACCCCCTCTCCTCGAACCCCCTAATGAGTTGCAGCTCCAGAGCAACTTACATTGTGGTCACCGCGGTTTTGTTCCGCTGCTCTACGCTATGGAGCCCGTTTCCCTCACGGTGCGTTTCCACGCCAGTCTGCAGCAGTCAGACTCGGCTTTTCCGCAATGAGCCGCGGCTCCGCTCCGTCGTTAATCCCTCTCATCGGTGGCTGGCCCCCCGGGAGCACGGCTGCTGCTGCTGCTGCTGCTGCTGCTGCTGCTGCTGCTAGGGAGTTTCGCAGTCACTCGCATTTCCCCGTCTCGTTATTCATTCATAAAAGCGGAGCTCGATACCGTCCCGAACCGACCGCAGAGCAGAGGCGCACCGGACAGCCCAGCCAGAGCGGCGGAGCAGCAGAGCAGAGTGTGTGTACGGCAGCAGCGCCCATGGGCAGCCAATGCGCTAACAGACAAACAAGTTGTCAGTCGGCAGGAAACACAATTAACGCCGAGAAGGAGAGGGCAGCCTCGCGCCTCAGCGTCCAGACCGTATGAATGACGTCGGCGGATAAAACAAAGTCTCACTAGCAAAAACAACTGTAGAGAGAGAGAGAGAGAGAGAGAGAGAGAGAGAGAGAGGTCGCGCCTGACTCAGCAACACGCACGCGGGCATTAACACGTAGAAGCGGCGCGCGCCAACACACACACACACACGCACACATGCACAGCCTCACCAGGACCATGATGTTGACATGCAGGAAATCACAGTGATGTTTTGTTCAGTCAAACAGAGTTTCCCCTCTAAAACAATAAAAGATCAAGGGCTTTATCCTCTGGTGAATGAATGTCACTGGCGCTGAACTCAACACATGAACAGACACAAAAGAACTGCCTAGAGCCATGAGCATGGGGTGCAATGTTAATGATAGTGATAATAATGATACCCATAAGCAGCAAATGTAAGGAGAATAATTGCTGATGTAGCAAGAAAATGTAAAATACATTCTCAGGCTTTGAGGGCGTTTTGTTGTGGAGTCAGTTAGAAACTGTTCGTTACTGAGGCAGGGGCAAAACAGGGGAGGTATGTCAAATATTTTTTTAAGAACATGGCAGAGACTTATGTTTTTATTTTGGTTTAGGGAAAGGACATACAACTAAAAATTGTTATATTTTGGATTCATTAAAATCAAGAAGACACATACAAGGCAAATTTTCTGTAAAAAATGCCCAAATCACAAGATTAATCATAGCCAGAAACTGAAAACTTGTTTGATAATGATGTGATTTGTAAGGAGGGTTTGTATTTTGCATAAAGAGATACTTCATGTCACATAATGGTAATTGCTGCATTGCTGAATCCTAGTTGTTGTTTTTTTGTTTGTTTTTTAAGTAGGACTTACATCAACATAGCTAACCTCATATGTTGTTGACCAGGTAACATAAACATTACAAAGCAACTTTTCTAAAATGAGCATTTGCTTTTCTAACACTATAATTAACTGGTACTGGTAAATGAATTTCACATGGCGTTATTTTCGTGTCAAGCATGTCAGAAATTTGCCTTAATCTCACTATAGACGTTTAAGGTTAGCCGAAGACAAGTTAACCATTAGGCAGCCCTGTTAAACTACACGTATGTAACATTAACATGTATGGTGGATTTAAGGACGAATACAATTTAGTCGGTTGATTATATACATAACAAATTTATCACAAAACCTAGCAGTGTCATGAGATATTCCAGGCTTCATGTTCCGAAATGTGATTTATTGATCATTTAAAACATAGTGGTTAAATAAACGAGCTGGGGTGTGGCTCTCAGGTAATGTTAGCTAACACGGAAGCTAACAGTTAACGTTAGCTTGTGTGTAACAACGTAAGCTAACCATACACAGAAAGTTCTCATTTTTTCTTACTTAAATGGGTGAAAAAGTGTATACAAACCGTTTCTTTTACTTATTTCCCTCTTAAACGTAGCTTTACACTGCTTCTTGGTCAAGGAGCCCAAACAAAAAGACTTCAGGAGACAAAGGGCAGCTGGGCAGACAGGCAGTCTGTATAACCCAGCAGCTGGGCCACACCAAAACTATCTCTTGGCAAACTAACCCCCCCAAAAATACCCAACAGGCTCAACCCTTTTACCAATTTAAAAAGTATTTCTATCTGCATAGACAGCCTACTTTCATGAAAAAGGCCATCTTTCCAAGAAATTTGCTTTGCTTTGGTGAGGAAAAAACTTTATTTGTATAGCACCTTTCATACAAGAAATGCAGCCCAGGGTGCTTTACAACACAGTATCCCATTGAGATAATATTAATAAAAAATAAAGATTAAAATAGAATGTATAAAATGACTAAATCAAGGAAAATAAAACATTTTAAAGAGGTGCCGCAGTGCGTAAGTGTGAAGCAAAATGCAATAATGGCTCTAAAGCCTATATTTTCGTGTTAATATATAAGAAAATGTGTTGGGCCTATTTATGATGGAGGGAGGGTCATTTCACCAGTAATTCAGGTCAGCTGGAGGACAAATATTTGTAGCTCGAGGGAGGGTTAAGAGTTTTGGGGGGTTTTTTTAAGTCACACGACAGGCATCCCCCTACTCTGATAAATAAAGAACAGTCCCTCAGTAGGCTTGTAAATGAAAAGGGATAATAAGATCTGGTAGTCACTCTTGGATAAACTCAAGGGCTTTCAGAGCTTTTTGAGAGGAAGAATAGCTCGAGCCTTAAAGGTTTTATCAAAGCCCCCCTTGTCATTCATGATAATGATGAATAATGCAAGACATCAAACCAACAGTGTTGTATAGGCCTTGGGTTTAAATGCCCTGCAACACTGTATTTTCATGCTGCTTACATACTGTGCAGTCCTCCTCCTCTGGAATAATGTGCACTAGCTCTGCTAAGCAGTTTCCCAAGACAGCCTGCTCTTTAGCTGGACAAAGAGCGCTTCACTTGACCTATTCCAAATGACCACCTGCACGTAATGGTACCTGTCTTGCACCAAGATTCTCAATTTAACCACGTAATACAGATGAACTATCTCATGTGTAGCAACACTGCAGTGAAGTGCTTAGCCCCCCCCCATTCTACGTAACCAAGGGCCCTGCGCATTACTTGATTGTATTCAAAGCGTCACATGGGCAGAAATCAAACACAGTTATTTCCTTTCTTGCCGAGAGTTAAATCAGAAGATCAAATGTTGAACGTTCAAAGCAAAACCCTAAATTTCTGTACAGAATATGCACCAGAGGGCCCCTGGGGGGCAGGAGTGGGAAGCGGCCACAATGCCTGTCTGAGGCTGCTGTCAACTCACCTTTTAACAATCTTCAGGGACTGCCTTGCAGTCTTCAGAAATGTTTTGTTTTGTTTTTTCATTTACGTGATGAATTTTTTGCCAGTGGATCCAAAACATGTCACAACAAAAATCCCAAGTGCTGTGATCCATACAGCCTGTGACCTGAAATTCATGCTTTCTGACGTTATCTGAGAGAAATAGACATGGATATCACAAAAAATGGCCAGCATTGTGAGTATGAGCTTTTTATTTTTTATCAATTTTTAATCGCCACTTAGGACATAAGCGATTATAAACGTTTTTATCTCACTGATTCATTCACTATGCATAATGCATGAGGAATATTGAAATGCAAGGTGGATACACATCATTTAGATATCTAGTGCCACCCAATTTATGACAATTCATCCATCAGTCCATTATCTGTAACCACTTATCCTATTCAAGATCGTAGTGGACTGGAGTCAGTCCCAGCTGACACTAGGAGAAAGGCGGGGTACACCAGGTTTGAGAATAGAGAATTAGAAATCAAAATTCACTCATAACAAAAAAAAAAGTTTATTTAGTGAACTACATGATTGTTTTGAGATGCACATCTACCTAACATGGCAACATGTGACCTGATCTTTAGTAAAACATTTTAACATCATGTAAACAGCACGCCATGAATAAAGCAATTTAAAATTCTAAACACTCCCAAACTCATTGAAAACAGGACCCTTTTAAAGCCATACTGACCCTAGGAGTTACTTGATGTAGAGCATGAACTGTGTGTCATTGAAGCTGGGGTAGGCAGTTTTATTCTGAGCAAAAATCTGACAATAAATGCAAATGCACGCATGTGTGCTTGTTGACATTCCAGCGTGAGTTGCCATGTGCGGTTGCTTCCTAAATAACCACGTGCAGCATCATCCCACCATGTGCATTTGTTGAAATCATGGTAGCAGCATCCTGGAATGTAAATAGACACAGAAGGATACCTAACTCGTGATAGGTAGACGCAGAAGTCAACTGACAAAGTGGCAACATATGACGAGTTGGGATGAGAACATGCTGGCTAATCAGCTAACTTTCACTTGCTGCCATTATACAGGTGAGACCTGGCATTGCTGCTGGCCACCAGTCTACTGTGACACCTGGCACTGAGAGGATTTATATCCGCAATCAGAAAGTTGGTCTCCAGAGCTTGTGTCCGCTCCACTCCCGGAGAAGCAGTCCACAGCAGTGGGGAGTAAAGAGAGGGACAGTGTGGTGGCTAGCTAACAAGTTCTTGTCTCATTGGTGGTTTGATAAACAAAACAAGAGAGAGTGGTGCAAGGAAGGGTAGAGAAAATGTGTGCAACTCTACAATAATGTAAAATCAAACAAATTAATGTATGGGAAACACTGGTTTACTGTATGAAGCATGCGCATTTGCCCATGATGTGTTCATTTCCCCCCAGAAAGGGGGAAATGAATTCTGCCTTTTTTAAGCCTTTTCCATATTTCTGCCTACTCCAGCTTTAAATATCTGACATCGTCTTTATAAAGTCATCATGCAATATTTTAGGGGAGAGGAGACTAAAGAGATGCCATCCTCATCTATCTATCAAACTACTATTTTTTCTTGTCAGCTTCTGCAGCTCTTTCCCTTTCCAACTTGCCCTTCTCTCCCTGGTAAAAGTCTGAATCTCTCCAGCACGTGTCCTCAGAGAGCTTGACATAAACATCCCCATTGGTTTCAGTGACTGTGTGAGTCCGCTGCTTCACACCCTTGGAGTACCATCTGGGCACAGGCGGCTCTCCCCTGGGGTCAGTGCCCTTGTATAAGCCCTCTCCTTCGGCGAGAGAGATCTTGTACTTGTGTTTTGGACAAATTATGCACAGCTTGCCGGCGATTTCCTGTGAGTGTGTTGAAAGAAAGCAGGTAAACAACCGTATGTGGGATAAGTGTAGGTCATTTAGGCCCCTCTACATTAGCATGTGATTAAATTAACGAGATGCAGTATTGGTATCTTAATTGCAGTGTTTTCATTATGCCTGAGCCAAGTAAGGATTTTAGGGCAGATGGAATAAAAAAAAGCATGAATGTGGTAAAAACACAAAAGTGCAGTCCAATATTTAAATGTCATTTTGTTTTTTTTTTTGCTCTGGGCTAGACACAAAACAAACTCTAAATAAATCTCTTAAATAAAATGTAAACCTCACCTCAATGTCTCCATTCTGCAGTTCTCCCCCAGCATCTGTTGAGAGGGTAGAGGATCAGTGTATTGCAGAATAAGCAAATAGTTTACAGCACGCTAACTTTCTGCTGAATGGACACACTTTAGAGGTGATATGTGCTAAACTGTACTATGGATAACAAAGCAGCTCAGTGTTAAATGTCCTATAGCAGGACGTCTATCAGCAGCAACCTATTTTTGAATGGATGCAGTGTTGTAAACAACACCTTTGATTCAGAAAGAATACAAGTTCTCAGACAAAGTCTAACTGCCAGAGATGGGAATAAATGACAAGTCACTAGCAAGTCTCAAATCTTAACTGTAGAGCCTAAAGCAAGTTCCAAGTCACTGTGGTGAGAATCGAGCAAGTCGAGTCAAGTCCCTGCTAAAGTCATTGCTCAGGCCAAGCAAGTCACAAGTAAAGTCACAAGAAATTTTGATGATTTACCCGAGTTTCCACAGTTAAATCAGTTCAACTGACAAGTTTAATCTTATTTTCAGCATTAATGAAAACTGATGAAGCCTGCTTACACGTAAATCTTACTGATATTTGACATTTTGTGGTAATCAATGACAGGACTCCAAAATAAACAACTGAGTGCTGCAGGGATGATGTTTTTGTGTAGGCTGGCGCAGAAGTTGCCCTGGTTTCCTTGTCAAAAATGGGATTCGGAGAAAATAAGCTCTGTAGCAATTAAAAGTTTGATACTTATTGTTGTCTAACAAGATAATCCTCATAAATGAACACCACTTTTAGGATTTTTGAGGGCCTAAATGCAATCGCCGGAAGAAAAAAGCTAAAAAAAAAAATCTAAAAAAGTTCTAAAAGAACTACACCACCATCGCATGACTTAACGTCACCATCACAACGAGGCTGTAAAGTAATGGTATGTGTGATGGTGCTCTTTTAGCCAGTTGTTATAGCAACTGCGTTTTTTAAGACATCGAAAAGCTTAAGAGTTCACCACTGGGGTATTTATTACCATAATTTAGGTCACAGAAAAAACTTGAAAATTTCCTAAGCTCATGTTAAGCACAGACATTATTTCAGGCATCAAACCCATTTAAATAAACACTAATTTCGAGACTACGGAACCAGAAGTGTAAAATGGCTAACTCAGTTGCAGGATTTAGGCTTCATTCCTGCACTACTCTTTTGACAGTGGGGGTCTGAAATTATAATATAACCTCTGAGCTTTTGCGCTGCAGACTTTGCATACAGCTGTTGTCCCCTTACTATCATCGACAACATCATCCTTGAATCACGATTTTGTTATTGTTGGACTAGTCTTTTCCATGATAGCTGTCTTGTGCGTTTGCCTCTTTAGGTCTGTTGTGTCTTAGTAGGTTGCCAGGTTTGAACATTGCAAAAAAATTACCGTCATATTTTAAAAAACAATATGTAACTTCTCAAGAAAAACGCAAATATTTAATCAAAAAAAAACCTCAAGTCCTTTCAATTCATCTGTCTCAAGTCTAAGTCAAGTCTCAAGTCATGAGGTCAAAGTCAAGTCGAGTCTTTAATCATTGTTAATCAAGCAAGTCTCAAGTCCTCAAATTTTCCTCTCTGACTCAAGTCAAGTCATGCGACTAGGCTCATCCACCTCTGCTAACTGCCAATAATAGAAGTTAAGCACAAGAAGAACACAACTCACGATAGCAGTACGAGTCCATAGCATAGAAGACATTTTGGTGGTGGATGATCAACACATCCCGACCAGCTACTGTTCTGCAGGAGCGCTTTGCTGCAATCAGCTCATCCTTCTTCCCAACAAAATGAGGCCCCTCTGTGGACTGCTCTGTCACCTCCATGGCCCTGTGAAATAATGTTCAGGAGGGGAACAGGAAGTATCACAATTTAGTGCTCATCATAAAGAATCGTGTCCAAATCACAAGATTGGTTGTGCAGTCAATGTCATGTGCAGTTCGGCTGTTTTTCCGGGCGAGAACTTAAATCTTAACCACACATGAAAAGTGTGGCTTTTGGATTTGTCACCAGGATTATCGTGTTGGCACCTCCCATCACAGTTGTCAGCTTAAATTAAGTCCACAACACCTCCAGAACATTCAGCCTGAAGAATCCAAGTAAGGACATCTCTTGGCACTGATCAGCTCGACTACAAACGTACTCAGACCTGCAATATTAATCCCTAACATCTGGGAGCCTGATTCTTCAGCAGATCAAAAGTTTAACTGTATTTACAAGGCATATGTGTGCATATATTATTATTATTATTATCATTGAAAGAAAATGACCTAAAGATTAGAGAGGAAAAACAAAAGGTTAAAAAAAACAACTAAGAAAATGTCTTGAGAAATGGGCTTAAAAAATACAATTCGGTAAGATATATTTAAATATATGAATATTATAAAAAAACATTTTCCAAATCAACTAAGTGCTTGCAATTTGTGGAACAGTTCTTGTCAAGTTGCTCAATGGCTTTTTTCCCCCATGTTTTTAAAAGATAGCAAACCAATTTGCTCAGAATTCAAAGGTTCAAATACTTGTGAAGGCCTCTGAACGCAGAAAAAGAAAAGTGATCTCAATCCAGGTTTGAAATGCTTCATGGCTACATGTATGACCTACATGAATGTCATAATTGTACAAAAGCATTGGTCATCTAGAGACCACAGTCCTACATCCATGTGTAATCTCTGTGACAGCCAGTATATACAAAAGAAAAATGTCTGGATGCAGGGGAACCTGACCCCAACTGTGATCTGTGTATAGTGGAGTGGAATAACGAGCACTTCATTGCAGGCTGAGTAAGCACAGTAGTAGTGGCAGCAAAAGTCACATGTCCTGAGGCATCTGGCGAAACCACAGACAGCTACATGCTATGAAGGAAGGATCCACAGAAAAGCAAAATAATTGTTTATGTCAGGAAAATGATATATTTTCTTTAAGCGAGCCCTGAGGGACTATAGGAATAAATTTGTACAAATCCTGTGTACGCATCCCATCTGGCTGTCTATCAGTGTGACTCTCTCTTGCTCTCTGTATTTTTACTTGATAATAACAAAAACATGTATTTTGGGTGAGTTCTTGTCTTTACCTTGAAACTCTGCAGCGGTGTCTCCTCTGTCAAGCCGAACAACTGTACTGCTGACAGTTCGGCTTGCGTGGGAAGGAGGCCCCATCTCTATTATCTTCAGACACAAGCTGTCTTCAGTTGGCCGTATCTTCACTGGGTACATTTCTTATCTGTCTCCCGCAGGCACAACAGCAATGCAATTGGGAAGAAATATCCAAAGTTATCATAAAACCATTTGTTTAATCTGTCATTGTAAGAGTTTTAAATCGGTAAAATCTATTTAAATCAAAATAATAAAAAATATGTGTTATTATTTATTAGAGCATTTTAGTCTCATCAGTTAATTAGCTTTGTGTCCCTACGTTATTTTAATTCCTACAGTTACCATCATCTGCAGTTGTAGCAGTGTAGTAGTAGCAGTATGAAGTAACTTAGTGATGTATACTCAATGAATGTACAGTGTCTAAGTACAGTTTTCAGTACTTGTACTTTACTGAAGTATTGCCATTTTCAGCAACTTTATACCTCAACTCCACTACATTTTAGAGGGAAATACTGTAGCCTATTTTTACACCCGTGCTTTTATTAGCAGTGCAGCAACAGGGCCTAGTTACTTTTTAACATGCAAAGTATACAATCAACTAATTAAACAATACGTCAATATAGGTACAGCATATAAAGTCATTACAATTATAACAATAACAATGATGAATAATTAAAAGGAAGCTCATATAATAACACCTACAGAATATATCAATCATACCGCTAAAATATAAAATCTGATTATATCAATTCTACACAAAGATTATTTTCACTTTTTACTTTAAATGGAAAGTTCACCCCAAAAGTATAGTTTTCCTCTTACATGTTACACATTTATTTATCTGTAGTGCTATATTGTTTTGGTGTGAGTTGCTGAGTGTTGGTGTAGACATGTATACCTTTTCTCAATAATGGAACTAAATGGCACTTGGCTTGTGGTGCTCAAAGTGGAAAAAATAAATGAAATATGAGAAACTCAACAGCAATGTCTCTTACCAGAAATCATGACCCGCTGTTGTGAGCAGTTTCATATAAGAAATATTTCCTTTTTACTTAAATACACCTGCCAACTCACAGTCTAGAAGGAAGCGTGCATCTACCCATGGAGGAGAGGCCCATGCTTGTGATGGCAGCAGATGTAGTTAGTTAGCTTATTGGTGCTAGGTGAACTAGCAGCGCGTGCACAGCTCAGTTTGAGCAGTGATACGGTTGGCGGGTGTAGTTTGGTTGAAAGAAAGGTAGAAAGTCAGAAAAAAAACAGTTCCTCCATCAGTAAAGTCTGTGGATTATCTTGAGAAACCGGGTCATGATTTCTGTAAAGAGACATTGCTGTTGTGTTTTTTACAAATATTTCTGGCGCTATGACCTCTACAAGCTGAGTGCCCTCCTTTATATCAGAGCCCTTCATTATATTGGACACAAGGCCGACATCTCCAATGCTGTGCTACTCACACCAAAACAAACCAATTGATAAATAGTATTTAAGGTAAGAGGGAAATTTTTTTTTTTTTTGGATTTGGGAGTGAACTGTCCTTTTAGGTAATTTGATAACCTATAATACATCCATGCTCTCACCCCTGAGAGTAGGAGTGGGAAACGGAACTGTTTATTTCCCTCTTCAAAGCGCACCGGACTCATTTCTTAAAGCACCGCGGAGCTCACAGCCGGTGAGACACAAGCTTCACCAAAGTAGATCTTGAGACTGTGAATACACCGTAAGTAAGCGGCTGTCTTTTGGAAGTTAAATAACTCCTCCTCGAGCCTGCAGTGTGTTCATTAAGGCTGTAACCGCGAGCATGTCCTGTAAAGTGAGAACAGAAAGCACATCACTCTGAGCAGCTCATTGTGTTTGACACTGTGCAAGCAGAAGTAAGCTAGCTAACATGCTGGAGATGCTAACAGATGTATTTGATGTGGTAAATACTGCTGTACAAGGGTGTGTTAGCCTGCGAAATCTGTCACTGAATCAGCACCGGCTGCACCGCTACTGTTTGTCATAACGCTGAAGGAGGCATTTCATTTTCTGTTGTTTGAAACACAGCACTATAGTAAGAAAAAAAAACATAATCTTTGCTTGGCAGACTCAGGCTAACTCCAGTCAAAAGCGCTGAACTTTGTCCTGACTGGGTAACTCACCAGCAAAAGCTCAAATTGGGTCATTAAGAACGGGAAACTTGCACTTAAAAGGCTTACCTTAAGAGAATAAGGGAAACAAGGGAAGCTTGTGATATTGCCCAGTCTTTCCCATGGTTATGTGCACTACAAATTCATGGATATTTTGTAGGGGGGAAATGATTTCCTTTTCCTTTAAGTTTCTACATACTTAGAGAACATTTCTCCCATTAAGTACCAACAGAGTTGTGCAAAGAGTCACACTTTGCACTCCCATGGAAAGTGGTGGTTCTTCAGTTCTTCATTAAAAAATGACCTTAGCTGTCATGAACAGGTGGCTCGACTGCACCCACTGCAGGTTTTTGTTTTCTATGGTGGAATTGTGTATCACAACATAATGCAAAATGTGTTTATATGTGAATTTGTTAAACAGGGCGATGGCGCTGCGTGCTTGTGGCTTCATAGTGTTTCGTCTAGCCAGTTCTATCCCCCCACCAGACAACATCGAGTACCTCCTCCTGCAGACCTCTTATGGGGAGCACCACTGGACCCCACCCAAAGGTGTTTACAAGTTCAACCGCACATTTATCATGTAGTTGATTGTGTAAATCTAATAAGTTAAATTCCACACATGCTGCTTTATATGTCCTTTGTGCCAATTATGTCTTACCTGTTCACCATCAGGTCATGTAGATCCAGGTGAGGATGACCTCACCACAGCACTGAGAGAAACCAAGGAGGAGGCGGGACTTGGGGCGGAGCAACTGCAGGTGATTGACGGCTTTTTGCAGGAGCTGCGCTACGAGGTGCGAGGTAGACCTAAAGAGGTGCTGTACTGGCTGGCCGAGCTGAGAGACCCAGGGACAGCGGTGACTTTGTCTAACGAGCACCAGGACTACCGCTGGGCCCGGCTGGAGGAGGCCTGCACTCTGGCAAAGTACAAAGACTTGCAGGACACACTGAGAGCAGCACAGACACACCTGGAGGCTCGGCAGGACAAACAGCGATGAACCAGAAATTAGACTGCGAAGACAGGATGATTTAAGAAGGGAAAGCTGCAGATGACACATGGGAACCTCAGACCTGAGTGCACCCAATGTGACAGTGTGTCTGCATTTTATATGATCGATTATGTGTCTGTCTGATTCACATACTGAATACTTCCCACTAAAATCGTGACTGATATTGCAATCACAATATCTGTCAAAGTAATTGTAATGGGATTTTTTTCTTTTTTTCTTTTTTTTTTGCTTTTCATTCAGCCCTAGTTTCTGTCAAAACAAACGTGAAAAGGGAGGATATGCATCAGTCCTTGATAACTGAGCACAAAAACGGGCATGATTAGCCCTGTCTTTAAAAGACATAAGTTGAAAGATTAAATGACATTAAATACGTAGATATTTTAAATGTAAATAAATTAAACACAAAACTTCATCAAGGAGAGTCCCACTGGAACAGCGTAACCCTGAAGACAAGCATATGTTTAAATTTTGTTTTTATATGTCTGGTATTGGAATTAAAAACAATTCAAATAAATATAACAGGTTTTGTGTTCCTGGATCGAACTAAAAGTGTCTTAAAATGTGAAAAATATATAAAAGGGGAGCTCACACTTGTAAAAAAAGACTGAATCTAATGCTGGAGTATAATCCCCTTGCACTAGCAAAAAGAAAACTGGATGAAAATAAAGTGTAAGCAGCAGATGTTGCCACAGGGTGGGGACAAAAACAAGAAATCTGTCGGCGTTCATTTGCCACAGACTACAAAATACTGCAGGCTGTAGAAAAATGACTTAAATGACCCATGAACTCAGTAACAGCCTTCAGCATCCAAATAAAGTGGGACACTCCCATTACTTTAAAAAAATCAGTTAAATAAAAGCCAGTAACAGGGATCATTTCATTATGTAAGAAACTATAGGTTCATAAAATCTGAGATCATTACTATGCAGTGATTCTGGGTGAACGCACACATAATCATAAATGTCAAAGAGTGAATGTCAAGTTGACCATATTTTTTAGGGATGATATACTCATCTATAAATTAAACAGCCCTTAGTGTACTAATGAAACCATTTGCAAGCAGGAAGAATTACCACATCATAAATTGGACTGTAGACACTTGAGACCAGGTTTTATGTACTCTGCGGTTTCTGAGATATTATTAAGGATGTTCCTCAGGAAAAAAACAGGTGATTTAAGACAAATAATGTAATTGAAACCAGTCAGCATTAGCATACCATGATCACTCTGAGATGAGATGATTGAGCAGTGGTTTTATTCTCTGACACCATAGACGACGGGTAAAAAAAAAAATCCTAATATTCGATTTGTTTTTAACTCCAGTTATCTACTCCTCATATTGTTTAACGATCTAAAAGTTATATTTTTTCAATATAGTGAATAGCAGAAAGTGGCCCACATACATTGTATTCAAAGTGCCTGTTCTCTCACGAGCAAATGTTGAAATTCAAGTGGGACTTTAAATTTGATCCTGGTCACTGGTACTGCCACACTGTACCAGGATCATGTTCTACTCTCAATGCCGTGCTGTAGTATTGCATTAGTAGCCTCTGTTGAGGGGATGAAAAATGAGTAATTAAAGAAACAGTTATGATATTACAACTCATTAAGCAGAGATGAAGCACTCACTTAAATTAACTGCCATTTTTCTTCTTCTGCATTTTAAGGAAACTGCAAAGACAGAGAACGGCAGTGAACCAGGGGTCAGTGGAAGTGCGCAAACTAAACTATGTCTTTGTACTGTCACGAGGCATATAAAGTAACACTGTGCATTGAGCAAAAATTGCTTTGAGACCCATCAGGGCATCATTAAACAGGTAATTAATTTCATGCCTGATAGAGCAGCAAAGCTCCTTTCCCAGTGATAAAATACAGCTAATTGTTCTGAATTGAAATTACAGTTCTCTTCACACATATTAAACATTTGCTCTGCAACTTAGTAGTTTGTGCGTCATGTTACTCTAAGGTATGCAATATCTCTATGCATTCAGTGCCATAATGAATTTTAATTAGGGTGCAATTATGGACCATAACGCTGGCAGCCTTTAAGGGTCAGTTCAACGGAAGTAGTAGTACATTTTAAGATTTTGCTATCCAGCTCAGAACAATGGAGGTGAATGGATTTCTTGTTTTGCTTTTTTGTGGTGCTCAAAGCACTGAAAATTAAAATTAAAACATTCAACAGCAACATGACTTCAGCGGAACAACATCACACTGTGAAAAGGTTTCATAGGGACTATTTCTTCAGGTAAAAAGTAATTCAAATAAAGAAAATGTTCACAATGAGGTCTATGGATTATCAAAAGCAACAGGGACATTCATTTTGGACATATGTCACTGTAAGATTTCAAATTAGTTGTGTTGAAAATAATCAAAACCAGAGTAAGATTAATTAACATCTGGACAAATTAAACCAAATATATATGCATGACTAGACTCCACTAGGGGTTTATTACGATGTAATTTGAAAGGAATACTTCACCATGTCTGTGTGAAAAACAGCTAACATATTGATTTATGTATTGATTGGGGACCACATTTAACAACAGCAATAACATATCAAAATATCAGTTTGCAAATTCTCACACAACTCTTGCAGTACAATCCAAGTCTCATTAATCCACTCATATGCTCGGTGCTTCCCAAACACATGCATTTTCGCTTAAGCATCACTATTTAAAAGTGAAACTTATCAATGCTCTCTTCAATGCCAGACTCTAATAGTAAGGGTTTCCAGTGAAAATAAATTCATTTGGGAAGTACTGAGCATAAAACTGGATAAATGAGACATGGATCATACTGCACGAGTTTTCATATAGTTTTGCTTTTGTTAAATGTGATCCCCAATCAGTCAATAGACCAATGTTTGCCTTTTTCTGTGGGGGCATGCAAGAAAAAGTTTTCTTCACAAATTTAAAAAACACTGCACGACACACTGATGTACAAATGGTCATTTTGTGGGTGAAGTATTCCCTTAAGCTAATAAATGTACTATAACACACTAATAAGCATTGTAAACCGTAGTTGTGACCATTGGTCAGTAGCAAAATAAGGTGAAAACCTTTCAACAGGCTTCAATGACATACTGTTTTATTTTGAATGATTTTCCATCTTCACCGTCACAGTAACTGTATGCTTTCATTTGCATATCACTCCTAATTCTACTCCAAAAACCAGCTTGCTGTGTTGTCCATTTTCCATGACATGTGGGCTCAGCAACAGATATCAAAGCTATATTGCAAACAAACCCAACAATGCAACTTTTTTTTTCTACAATAGAAACTTTATGAGTGACATTTGCATCCTCACAAACACAAAATAATGAGGGAAAAAATGACATAAAATCAAAGAAAAAATAACAAGGACAGCATTAACATCAACAGGTGTGGACACGCAGTTCAGTTCATTAAGTGTGTGACCATTTGAAGGCCCACACTTGAAGAAATACACACTTGTGCACACACACATGCTCACACGCCCAGATTAAATGAACTAAATGATTTTATTCAGGCTTTTGAATGTAACAGTGTGTATGGAACAACATTGTAGACTGCAGTCCTTTTTAGTGTGTCACTTCTTAGGTTGACTTTGGGAATCATCATCATCCCTCAGATAGTAATTGTTGGTTGCTCTCTTCCCTCAAAAGGTCTCCTTTGCTTTTCTCCACCTGCCCTCATTATAAAAACAAGGCATAAGTTTGAGTAAAAAAAAAGGAGGATTTTAAGAAGAGCTCTACACCAATCATTAAATTGCTATCATGTTAAGGGCTACACTACACCTAGCCTTTACTCTAAAAAACAAAACAAAACAAATCAACAGGCCTAACGCTGATTCGGATTTCACAATTTGTGATGGGAAGCAACTGTTTAATAAATGCAACTGTTTACTAATTTGAGAAATGTACTCATTTGCTTCCTGGAGTAAGATGAGAAGCTTGATGCCACTCTCACTTTTTCCGTTAAAGCTAAAGCCAGCAGACGGTTAGCTTAGCTTAGCACAAAGACTGTAAACCAAGGAAAAAAACAACTGGCCTGACTCTAGCTGTGTTCGAAACGGTCGCGTCATTCACTCGCTCACTATTCGCTGTGTAGTGTGTATTAAATAGTGCACTATATAGGGAAAAACAAATGATATTTCAGACACTACGTTGGAATTTCCCCCCCAGAAATCCACAGCTGCATTGCATTGTGGTATAGGGGAGTTAAATGAAGGGTACATCGTATGTACACTCAAATTTGCTGTGCATTGTGGGCATTTTATAGTGCACTATATAGTGGATGAAATTAACTGCTGAGAATTCGAACACCGCTACAAAATGGCGAACACGCAATGTAGTGCACTATATTCATGATAGGGAACAGTTTTGAACACAGCTACTGACCAAAGGTAGCAAGAAGTCACTGCTCCTGGCTGGGAAAACTCACGGCAAATCAACCACAACCTGCCCTTTTCACAATTTGCCCTTTTCACAATTTGTTTAACTTTTTTTGTTGTTTTGTTGTATTTGTTGTATTTTAGGCATATTTTGTTTCCTTTGGCTAGCCATTTCCCCTTTTTCTGTGCCAGGCTAAGCTAACTGGCTAATTTCTGTAGCTTCATATTAAAAGGAATAGTTTGACATTTTAGAAAATACACTTATTTGCTTTCTAGTAAAGAGTTAATGATTTACACCACTCTCTTTCTCATAAATATGAAGCTACAGTTAGCAACCAGTTATCTTAGGTTAGCACAAAACCTGGAAACAGAGTCAAACAGCGAGTCTGGCTCTGCTCTTTCGGTACCAAAGTCAGCCGACCACCACCTCTCATTAAATAATACACGGCAACCAGCTTGTTTACTGTACAAATCCTAAATGAAGATTAATTGTCCTTGGGGGGGTTAAACAGCAGAGTATTTTTTGGTTTCAAGCAGTTGCCAGTCAACCAACACAAACTCCAGGAAGTTAATACTCCCAGGCAAGATGCAGTTAATAACCACCCAGCCATAACACGGCGAAATGTCATTTTAATGATTCGGGTTTTGTACAGATTAAAAAAACAAGATATTGCCACTAGCTATAATTAGTTAGCAGCAGCTAGCCTGGCCTCTGTCTAGCTAATTGTTTCCCCCCTTTCCTGTCTTTGAGCAAAGCTAAGCCTGTTAGTCTCTGGCCAATTTCATATTTAAAACACAGTTTGGTTTTTGTGCAAATTAAAACAATGAGATAAAGCTATTAGCTATAGTTAGCTTGCTACAGTTAGCCTGGCTCTATCTAATAGGGGTGGGGGGGAAATATTGATAGGCTTTCTGCGTAGTATCGCAATATTTTTTGCATGGCAATATCGATACATGGATGCAAAGAATGGATTTTTCAAATTACATAAATTGTTAATCTTTCCCCCTCTTTTTAGTCAATAGAGTGGTGTTGATCTTCTCTTATCAGCCACAAAGCAAATGAGCATTTTTCCCAATATCTCAGACTAGTCCTTTAACAGTTACATGTGAGATTGTTACATTTTATAACTATTATTCAACTTGTCTAAACATTGAGGGAAGGCAAAAAAAATGGGGACTACATCAAGAAAAGTTCAGCATCTCTGGCATTTATCCTCTTCCTGTTGTGCCTAAATATCAAATCCATTAAAGATCCGGTTCAGGAGTTGATTTCATCTCCCTGTCCTCAGTCTCTGAGCCTCCAAAGCACTGGGCCAGGAGGAAATGTTTCACTCCTTTGGCTTCACATTAAAATCCAAAAGGTATCTCTATAAGAGTTTATTCAAACAGCGTTAAATCCACCACATGCATCCACTGCTCCACGGTCTTTAACATGGTTGTGGGGCTGTACTTGGTTTCCTTGGCATAAAATCCATCCACTTGAATCAAAGGTTTTCGCAGTGGTCTGTTGTGTTGAAAAGGGCAACAGATTCATACCCACAACCATAAAAACACAACTCAAAACGTGTGGTTTACTTGCTGACATACAAGTAATATCAGTCACTTTATGCTGTTCAGTGTGTCCAAAGTTTAATACTTAGAGGTTTTTTTTAAAATCAGTCAATCCTCAGGCCTCAGCAAAAACAGCATTATAACACTGTGCAAACACACAATGTGTTTTCGACTCCAAGTCCAAAAGGTCATTTGGGCAAACTCACTGGTGTGACAGAAGTCTGCACCTGTTCCACAGAGACAGGAACATTAAAACCCTGACATTGTGGTCAATAGATGAAGAATAGTAAATGTAAATACACACACACACATACACACACACACACACACACACACACACACACAGATAACAGGCAATCAGTGTCATATTCATTCAAATGCAAATGTATAGCTAAGCTGCATGACGATTTTATCCCTGTTGGTAAACGGACTCTGGATGAGGTGTAGCACATTAACAATGTCCAATTTTCACTTAGTCGCAAGCTGAAGTTGGTGTCACGGCGCAAAAACAGAACATTTTCACATCTATCGCAACATAATATGTGAGCATTGTCTCGAGGAGAAAGTCCCTACAGGTGCGTTTTGATTTTTCAAATTTGACTATTGCCTACCAAGACAAACTTAAAGGACCCTAATCAAGACCAACAGCAAGACTCAGTCACGTGTAAACACGCTGGCCGTGGGTTTGGAGACTTTCAGTCCACTCTCTGCTCTCTACAACCACCCACTGATGCAGAAAGTAAGAAAAGGAGGTGGACGTGAGGAGCAGTTTGTGTGTTGAGATTCTCTTTGACTGTTTTTTCTCTCTGAAAGTCCATTGAGGCCCTGAGGTTTAAGAGGCAGAGAGAGGTGTCGGAGGCGACGTGAGAAAAGGTCTGAACCTTGTCCACCCCTAACCAAATGACGTTGCTTTGAGGGATCATAAGGGAGCAGTCGTGATGGACACTACAGAAGGTGGGTCCCAAGAGGGTGGAGTCATGGCGGAGCCTGTGTTTGCAAGTTTAAACTGATTGCATCAAAGTCGAAACAGACAGCCGGGAGAGGGACAGAGATATTCTGCCACACTGAGGGACAGTGACAGTGCCAGCTCATTGACTGGTTAATGAGCCAGGTTAAAGTGTCCATCAGCCAGACTGTCTGAGCCCTCTCAAAAAACACAAGGGACGACTCAGGAAGGACAGAATGGCAACCAACCAAACGAAAAAAAAGAATATTAGAAACAGAAATGAGTAAAGACACGGTGGATAGAGACAATCTTTTAACACAAAACCAGACAATCTTGACATAGAACTAACCAGACAAAGAGCCGGCCAGCTACAGTGGGGTTCAAGAGACCACCACGAGGACAGTTTGTTTTCATCATTTATCAAAGACAATTCGCATACTTCGCAGAAAGTTATTTATAACTACTACATATTTTTATCTTTGGGAGATGCTTGTCAATAGCTAAAATATTGGTATATGTGATGGGAAGATGCTAAAACGTTTGTCTCAGCACGTATGCTCCTACACAATGTTAATAATTTAATGCTTTAAAGCACTAAGTAACTGTTAACGCCTGATCATGTTAAAAGGACTGATTAAAAGGCTAAAAAAAAACAAAACTTTCACATAATTGAGTTATTCCAAACAAGGACAAGACAGAACTAGAGATGGCACTGTGGTTTAAAGCCAACATCTTTCTGCATACAAAATGCAAAGCCAACACAACAAATAAAGCCCTGCTCAAAGTGGACAAAACTACAGTTAAAGGACAGTTCACCCCAAAATCAAAAATAGATATTTTTCCTCCTGGCTGTAGTGCTGTTTATCTATCTAGATAGTTTTGGTGTGAGTTACTGAATGTTGGAGGTATGAGTCGTAGAGATGCCTGCCCTTTCTCCAATATAATGAGCTATATGGCACTCAGCACATTTGAAAAAGCAATGTCTCTTTCCAGGAATCATGATCCACTTATTTAAGATGATCCACAGACCTTGTTGTAAACAGTATCATGTTGTAACTATTTTCTTTTACTGAACTACACCCTCCAACTGTATCACTTTATATCAACAGCCCTACAGGTAAGAGAAAAAAAATGTACTTTTTGATCTGGAGGCAAACTGTGCCAAAACCGTAGCGATCACCATACCACTCCATTTAGCAGGAAATAGGTCTTATGGGTTTGCTTAGAATGACAAGTACTGAAATTTCACTGTACTCAATGTCAAAGTTGCATCCAAAAAACTTAACCAAAAGAGTTATACAACACGGCATGAAAACTAGATTTAAACATGATGACGGAAAAATTCAGGTGCGTGGCTGTTTTGCCTTGTCTGGAGTCAGCAACTTGCACTTGATTAATTGCACACTGACCGTAGCGTAATACTACTCTATTCTGCAGAGGCATGCCATCAATTCTGCATCCTTAACGGCAACATTTAAAAAAAAGCGAAATATAACGTAACATCAAAAACACTTGAGGGTGCTATCAAACAGTGCTGGAATAATTTCTCAAACTCTGCAAAACATCTGATGTCAGACGGAGTGCAAACTGTAATTAAGGCAAACGGTGGAAACACCTAATTCTGACTTTCAGTGAAAACAACCAACAAACCCTTTTCTGAAAACAGAATGCAATAGTATTTGACTATTTTTTGACCAATCATTTGTATTAGTTTAATAAATGATGAAACGTTTTTGGCAGTTGGCTTTTGACCCCACTGTATGTGCAAGCACAAGCGCGCGCACACACTGAAAATCATAACGTAAAAGACAGAGGGTATTCTGGGGGAGTTGGCAGGGAGGAGTTATCATCCAGATCATCATGAGTCTTCGTTGCCAGAGTCGTCCTGGTTGTCGTAACGTCTGGTGGACGTCCCGCCGTCCTCCGCAGCACTGATCCCTCCGGCTTCACCTACAGACTCCATCTCACTCTCGTCTTCCTCTTCATCCTCCTCCTCCATGTCGTCGTCATAGAGGTCGTCGTAGAGAAGGTCCGAACTGCTGTCCTGGGAGGGAACCCTGGTCTGGACGCAGTACTCCGCCAATGTGGTCGGCACCTTGACGCCATCGCGCTCAGCCTCGGCCGCTGTTGACATCACCTGCTTCCTGTGGGCCAGATAGGAAGAAAATGAAAGTCGGTAGTAAACGTAAGTGGATTAACTGGATGACTCTCTGCAAACACATCAAGATGAAATCCTCAGTATCGGCAATCACCTGATAATCTCTGCATACTCCTTGTCCTTGCCTTTGCTGTCCCTCCATTTGCGAAACATGACAGACGCATCCACGTTAGCCGGGGAGAATGTGTTGGGCTCATTGAGCAGAGAGATCACACTGAGCAGGATCGTCCTTAATGTGACAGAACAGTACAAAACACACACACACACACACACACACACACACACACACAAATGAGGATAATCCAGTATATCAGATCCTGTCCTTCTATGAATGAGGAGCTCTACACTTGGTATGTCAGGCTGCATTACCTTCATAGAAACCCAGACAGAGGTGTTACCTCACCTCTTTTCCCCCTTGCGGCTCAATTATATGCTGCATCCAAATCCGCTCGGTTTCTCAAATACAGACTCAGCACTTTACCGCTACTCCTCGCCAAAACGAGTCCTGCTGACGCGTTCAATTTAACAGATAGTCTGAGTTACCCTGCAGCAGTGTCTTGGTCTTAAGACAAAGAATAAAGGAAAGCTAAAAGTGAAATGTAAATGTACGCCGTTCTTAAGTTGTGCTGTATGTTATAGCACATGACATTTCCTGTTTTTCATTTCTTTTATTTGTTATTTTTTTCTTTTTTGGAAGAGCATGACAAGTCATCCACACCCAACTTTCTTTCTTACCTTTTCTTCTTTTGGAATTTTTAATTTTCATTAGATCGCGGACAGTATAGAGGTTGACAGGAAATGTTGAGGGGTCAGATGATCTGTGACTTGCAGAATTATGTCAGTGATATCTTTTAAATCACCTCTTACAACGTATATTTTTTAAAAACAGAAACCTTTTATGAATGGCAGCACATCATCTTCGCCCAACATTTTATACTACATTTGGGGTACGTTAATTCCATTTTAATTAATCTTGTTGAAATTGTCTGATTTTATGTCAAAATAAAAGAAAGGAAATAAACTGACAGTGTATCAGTGCTGCAGAATAGATTAAAGTGTACAGAGAGGCAGAGGCTGTGTTGAAGAGTTACCTGACGTTCTGGGTGGGGTTCCACCTTTCTGAGGGCAGCTCCCCGCTCTGAGGGTCATCAACAGGAGGGTGCAAGATGGAGATGCACACATCTCCGTTCTGGAAACAGAATAAAATGCATTTTATAACGTCTGTTAGCAAAACATGAAGGTGTCTACTTCTACCCTCTAAATGGTTCCATTTTAACCCTTTGAAACCTGGAGTGTTTTAACTTTTCTTGTGCTGCTTTCAGACTCCTTTCACAAGTACTTAGACCTTTGAGCAAATTAGTGCAATTTCTTTCGAAAACATGGTAAAAAAAAAAAAGGCAATGAGCTACTCTGTAAGGAATGTTTCACAAATTAGTAGATTTTGGAAAAGGGATAAACGGGGATAAAAAGATTGGGAAAATCTATATTTCCAATTATGTTCCAAAATTATTATAATTTTTATGCACTTTTTGTTCCTGGTTATCTCATTGTTTGAACTTTCTTTTACTTTGTTTCTTTTTTTTTAACTTTTCAGGTAATTTTCTTGTAGTTTTTACTAAATTCTTGCTAATTTCGGGGTCATTTTTCTTTTGTTGCTCATTGCTCTGTCTCCATGGTTTTTTAAAGGCTTCAAGCCCATTTGCTCAGGTTTTGAAGGGTTAAAATAACTACATAAATGCCATTACAAACCAGTGAAGTACACAGTGTTCATTAGTTATTATCTTGTCTGTCAGAAATACAGTACCAGATATTCCCAAACCTTCTCCAGCTGAATGGAAATAAATCGGAATTCTTCAGCCCCGTCAAGTTAATCCCTAATCTAAAAAGACATCTGGCCTCCATGTCTACAAAATGTTAAACCTGCAGCCAGAAACCTGGGTGTAACATCTGACAGTGACCTTTCATTTGAAAAACAATTTACAAAATTGATTCAGTCTTGAATTTATCAGCTGAGCAGCACCTCAAAGATTAGGTCTTCTCTCTGTTGACCTAATCTCGAGAAGGTCGTTCATGCTGCCGTTAGATTATTGCACTGTACTCAGGGTTAAGACAAAAGACCATCTGACACGTTCAGCCGGCTTTTAACACACACTCGAGGACAAGATTGTATCAGCCCTGTTTTATCTTCTCTTCACTGGATACCTGTACATTTTAGAATTGATTTTAAGATTTTACTGATTACATTTAAAGCTCTTCATGGTTCAGCAGATCCCAGTTATATTATGGTATTGCTGCTCCCCTAAGAATCAAGGAGCCTCAGATGCTCAGACTGGGCTAAACGAATCTATCAAAAAAAGCATTTCTATTAATGCAAGTACATTGTTTTATATATATATATTGTGTTATTGCATTCTATCTTTTAATTTACTCTAGGGTATTTCCTTTTGCAGTCCTGAAATGTTTTTGTTCCTGTTTTAACCATATAAAGCACGTTGTAACTTTGTTTTGAAAATGCTGTATAAATCAGTTTTTTTTCTTCTTCTTCTTGTCGTTTAAATGTCAAACTGGCATGATATTGGCTACAACAAAAATATTTAAAGTGCCATATACGAGATAGATGTTACCTCGTAGATGTTGGGGTGCCACATCTTGGTGAGGAAGCGGAAGGTCGGTGGGGAGTATGGGTAGTCAACTGGGAACTTGATGTGAGCCTGGGAGAACAAACAAAGGTTGACAGTCAACGCGAGTTTTACAGACAGCTGAGCTTGACTTCCGTGGTGCTAAGTTTAACTCCTCTGAGTCTGTAGGTGGTGTCAGCTTGAGGGGGAAGAGACCCAGGGCAGGTGTGAATTGATGTTTTGGAGGTTAATGTAGCAAAGTGATTGAGTCAATATGCTTTTTATATATCTAATTTAAAAAAAACATACAAGTATCTAATCTTAGCAAGACAAATCAAGGTCTTCCTTCATGCGTTCTTAAACAACAAAAGAAGTGAAACAATTTGCAGCATTTTGCAGGTGTCAAATCAGGAACCAGCAAAGCCACTAACAGCTGTCTCAAGCAGGATACATTTGACATGTTGAGTGGTTTGACTTATTAGAGACTGTTTGCTGTTCAAGCGCGACTGTGATGTTGCATTAAAGCTAAGTTCTGTCTGGACTGACAGCCTCACAAGTCGAATGATAACAAGTACTCAACCACAAAGTAGCTTCCTGTAACCTTTTATGTCACAACAGTGAAATATCAAACATTCAGCCAATCCTACAATCACACTGAGACACACTTTATATCAATAATTCCTAACAAATGTAGATAGAGCGAGGCATTAGGTGACACAGCTGGTGGTGCTTAGGGTTCTGTGTTTTCTTTCCAAAGTGTTGTGCAATTATCTAGGTGAAAGGCATGCAGGCCTGGGTGTGTGTAGCAAACCGCCCCAGCTCTCACTGAACTGCTGCTGCTCAGATAGGATTATCATTACCCCACAACTAGTCACTGCTACACTGGTGCAGCCTTGGGACATTTAACACACAGATGCCATGACACACTGACACACGTCTCGAAGCGGGGTTCAGCAGCAGAGACAAAGTTACACAAGTCAATCTCTTCCACCAGTATGTGCCCCTACATCAGAGTAAAACAGTCAAGCAATTTCCTCCTGTAGTGTCGTACTCAACCAGCAAGTATTGTAATTATATCTATTAATGTAATTGTGTGGGTGTCACAGTGGCTCAGAGGTGAGCACTATTTGCCTCAAAGCAAAACTATCCTGGGTTTGATAGTGTCTGCAGGCTCCGTCATATCTTACATGTCTATTTTAAAGACTTAAATAATTGAAAAACTCTAGCTGTGGCACCTATTTCACATCTGCCTGTACTGAGAGAGGGATTCCTCCTCTTTTACGCTGTACTCGCTCCTTTTTTTTTTCACAGTTTTTGTGTGTTGAGTTTTTCCTTATCTGACACATGGGTCTAAGGACAGAGGGTGTAATCTGATATGTTGTACAGACAGTAAAATTTAGTGGTCAAAAAGATTCGGTACTGGGGTGCCTGGTGGCTCAGTGGACAGAGCGGCACCCCATATACAGAGGTTGAATCCTTGCCGCAGCGGCTGTGGGTTCGATTCAAGCCTCAACCCTTTGCTGCATGTTGCCCCCTCTCTCTTTCTCCCCCTTCCTTGCTTAAACTGTCCTGTCCATTAAAGGCAATAAAAGCCCCAAAAAATAATCTTAAAAAAACAACAAAAAAAACGTGGTACTGTATAGAGCTGTGTTGTTGTGTTGTGTGTGTTGTGTTGCGCTGTTTCATCATAGTACTGATTTATTTGATGTTGCGTTTATTTCTTTTAAGTAGTGATGACTGGGTGGAAGATATGTATTTATATATTGTATTTTAATTGATATCTATACTGACATAAAGATTGGCATTATGTTTTATTTTGAACTCTTTGTTGACTTTATTTTTGTTGACTTCATCTTTTCTTTAGATGAGGCCCCTAAAAAAAAAATGTGCATTTCTACCTCACCTGCACAAACTAAGCTAAATTAAGTTTAACTAAGCTAAGATAAACTAAACTAAACAAACTCACAATTAAAGGTTCCATAAATAAATTGATTTGACGTAAATGGACAGTCGATAACACAAGGATGTCACCTTAAAGGCAAAGCAAAACCTAATCAATGATGGCAGCAACACCTGCTCAGTATTATTTTGGCATTCCTGGAAGATTACAGCGCCATCTGCATTGCCCTGACTTGAACGCAGGCTCTCGCTGTAACGCACTTTTCTACGAGTTTCACTGTATAAGTAACATGAAAGATAAGAAGATGGGTGTCATCGTGCCCTTCTCTCTTACTCTTTCTCTGCGCTGAGGTGCCATTTATATCAGTCTGGTAGCTAAAAATAGCCATATGAAGCACAACCATCATACGGCGAGGGGGTAGAGGGCTGGACAAGGAGAGTGGAGGGAGAAAGACTAAAAATGAAAGAAATATAATTGGCTGTCTGAGAGGCTTTAAAACTGAGAGAGACCAGTGGAGGTGAGCAGATATATCTGAGCCAGGTCATTTCTGAATTACAGTTTTTAAACCTTTATAATGAGACTTTACTTGGTCTGACACTTTGGGTTCAAACAGAGTCACTGTCACTGAACTACCTGGCTCTTTTCCAAGTTGCAGCTATCTTTTACATATCCTACTTGGGAAGTAAACTTGCCCAGGAGCTCAGTTGCACTACATACACAAATATATGCACCGATCAGCCAAAACATTAACCCTTTGAAACCTGGGGCGACATCACTTCTCTTATGCTGTGTTCTGGCACCTTTCACAAGTAGTTATACATTTTAACTAATTGAACTAAGTGGCTTGATTTTCTTTCTGAAAACATAGGGAAAAAGGTAAAGTTTAACTTGGGAAGAAATTTCCCGCAAATTGAAAAAACATAGTAGATTTGGAAAATTATTTTCTAAAAAGTGAGGAAAATCATCCAGAAAACTATATTTCTAGTTATAATGATTGTATATTTCAAAATATGTGACAAATTATTATAAATTTATAAGCACTTTTACTGATTTTTTTGGTTATTTTTACTTTCCCTTTTTTCTTGTTGCTTTGTTTGTGTTTCTCTTTTTTTTTGGTAATTTTCTCGTATTTTTGTCAATCTTTTGCAAATTTCTTAAGTGGCTCATTGCTCTGTTTTGAAGGAAATCAAGTACATTTGCATGGATTTCAAAGGGTTAAAACCACTGACAGGAGAAGTGAATAATATTTATCATGCAATGTTCTTGGAAATTTCAGGTCCTGACATTCATGTGGATGCCACATGTTGCCTTCCACCCGCACAAATACCATTGCAAATCAAGTACACCCCCTCATGGCGACGGCACTCCCCGATGGCAGTGAACTGCCAGCGGGAAAACATGCCATGCCACACCATAAAAACTGTTCAGGAATGGTCCAGGGCACATGATTAAGAGCTCAAGGCTTCGACCAAGGCTCCAAATTCCCAACTGTGGATCAGGGGTACCAGCACGTCCTACAAATGCTCGATCAAATTGGGATTTGGGGAATTTGGAGATCAGGCCGACACACTGAGTTCTTAGAGGCGTTCCTTGGGCCTCTCCTAAGCAGTTTTTATGGTGCGGCATGAAGCACTGTCCTGCTGGGAGTGCTGCTGCCATGAGGAGGTGAACTTGGTCTGTAACAGTGTTTGAGTGAGTGGTGCATGTCAAAGGGCATCCACATGAATGCCTGGACCCAAACTTTCCCAGCAGAACATTGACTTGTAACAAGATGGCCGATGTTATTCACTTGACCTGTCTGCAGTTTTATGTTTGGCTGATTGGTGTGTACACATATATAATCTTGTGCTACTGATTAAATATTAGCTTCATGAATGTTTCTCATTATTTAAACCCGTTACCATGTTTTACTAGTCTGAATTCATAATCTCCTGCCCTTTTGGTGTTAAAAAGTTTTCGTCCTAAGTGCCATGAGTGTATTACCTTTGGCAGACAAAGGTAACAAATACCTCTTTTGGTATGGCTGTGGCAAGGAAACTTATTCTACTTATGCGGAAGTCAGACTGTGCACCAACATACGATATGTGAATAAGAGAGCTGATGAATGTATTGTACTTACAAAGGTTAAGGCTCTTTAATAAGAACAAGGCTCAAATATTTGTTAAAATGTGGAGCTCTGTACTAGAGCAGTGGTTCCCAACTGGTAGGTTGCGGTCCAAAAGCGGGTCGTGGGTCCATTCTGAATGGACTGCAAGGGACTCCTGAATGTGTCAGGTTTGTAAAAAAGACACACTTTATTATTTTGTACAGTGAATTTCCAGCACTGAGCTTTTATTTTGAAGTGTCATTTCTGTTTATTCCTGCATTATGTTTTATTTCTTTGTGTTCTATGTCAACATGTTTACATTTTGGGGGGAAAAAACGGAATACGTGGTACTTTATCTAATGTGTGGACCGTGATTAAGGACAAATATGGACCCTGTGGCTGGGCCAGTTGGGAACCACTATACTTTAGTATCTCTTGTTTGTTATCTCCTGTTTTTTTCAGTTTGTAAAGATTTTTGTGGCTGGGATGTTTAAGTGATACACTGAGCGTTTGTTCTCTATTAAAAATCCTAAATTAAATGTTTTTAAAAAAAGTTCTGTCCCACCTTAAAGTAGCCTCCCTCATAAAGGGTGTTTGGGGGCCCGAAGATGGCCACTTCCCAGTTGTAGAGGTCAGACTCCTCCACCAGCGTGATGCGGAAGCCCTCCACCGGCTGCTCCTGCAGAGACTTCAGCTCCATCATCAGGGCCTTCTGGGAACTAGGGGTTGCCTGGTGGGCCATATTAATCCCACGTCTGACACCAGGGGCCACACATCAGTGACAGGTGGGGGGGGGGGTTATTGAGGAGAGGACAGAAAAATTACATTGATACTGTCAGCTTACATTTCACACGTGTTTACATTTCACGGTTACAGCTGCAGCAAACATCTACAGTCTGTTAGCTTTGTTTATATTGACATTAGCCTTTCTAGAATACATTAGGAGGAAAAGAAACACTGAACAGATAAAAACTGACCATCACATAACAAACACAAACAGGATATGTAGCCTGCCAGGCTAGCTTAGGTCAGTGCTTTAGTTCGTAGGCCCTTTGAGGGGGGGAATCAAAGTTAATAAAAAGTGTTTACCTCTGTCTCCTTGCACTGTAATGTGTGTTCGTGTCGTTACAGCTGAAAACTGGAAGGTAAAGTCATTGGTTGTCCATGCTAGCCTGGCTATGTCTTGACAAAGAGACAGTGACAGGAGCAGTGGATTTGCTGCTAAAGCCTATGGCTGGTCCTCGTGTTGTGTTTCCGAAATTCTTTGTGTGCCAGTGTTGACAGTTGACATGGAGCTAGTATCAGTGTAAGTCACGGTCTCCTGTGGATCATTCTCGGGCTGGAAAGAGGACACTCGCCCTCCCTGACATCTCTCCGTGCTGCTGGTTCGGTTCGGCCAGGCGCTCAGCTGATCCCTGCTTGTTTATGTTTGTTTATCTGCTCTCTGGCAGTCTCAACTTCTCCACACGTCAGCTAAACCCCTACCGAGCAACTTGGTTCAAACGGAGGAGCCCTCCTGCCCTCAGCCGTCCCCTCCGGCACAGTGGCAGTGAAACAGACTGACAAATACGAGCCTACGGTCGCGAAAAGGACAGTAACTGAGTGGTTTACACTCGCGAATAACAGATTTCATCGATTTTTATTTTCCTCCCATCGGTGCTTCCGGCTATCATTGCGCGTGTCTGCAAAACGTAAAGCACGTACGGGTGACGTGACGTGCGCGCACTCGATGCGAAATTAAAAAAAAGACAAACTGCAAAAAAGATATAATATAGTGATGTATACATTAGTATATGGTAAAGATACAAAAATATCATAGACAACAATGAAAATATATATTTAAAAAATGTATTGTTATTAGGGCATGCATAAATGTGTACATGCTGTCTTAAAAGTCATTACCATAAACAAAAAAACTACAACTTCTCACTTTTTTTTAAATTAATTACCAGAATGGCATAACAGACCAATGTTACCCTTCATTTCATGTGTCTTCTGACTTAAGTTCCTTTTTTCCCCCTAAATCAAACATTAAACATGTTTTACTTTTTTAGGACTGGGTCTATGATCTCCTCAGATATGACATATATTGTACTAAATTAATTTCACATGAGGCATTAGGAAATCTCAAATTTCACAATATTTTAATGTATTCAGTTGTAAATAGAGTAGGTCTTCACTGTAGTGTTGTTTCTTTTATTGCTGTAGTGAGTTCATGGAAAAGTTGATCAGATCACATGACATGACCCGCTGCTAGCACCTTTAGTTTATCATAATTTGTTCTGACAACAATGGGTGGCTTATCTGAATAGATTTGTTTTACCCCTCATCTTTATAGCAGAATTGATTACATCATTAGGATAATTTTCTGCTTTCATTTTAAAATAGATAAAGATACAGTATTTCCATAGTTTGACTGTTTTATTTCTGTTAAAAACTTAACTATGTGGGCCTAAGTAGTGAATGACATTTACACTACACTTATTTTCAGCGTGGAAAGGACATAAATCAGCTCACATTAGGTTCAGAATTGGAAGTAAGGAATGCTGCTCTGTCACTCAGTCTTTGATCACATCACAGGGACGAGCACAACCACAGAAATGTAGCCTATCCCTGTCCCTTTGTTAAGTTAATTTTAACATAGTTACAGGACAGTAGGTTACACACTCCCCAAGAAAACAGCCTACTGGAGATAATAGAATTAAAGGGCAACATTGAAATTGATGTGAGGCAGTTTAAAGGCAATTTAATGTTTTCCCCAATTTGATGACTGGATTTCGTGTGATTAGGCTGCCCTTACCATTATTATCACTGGCCAGTCTCTTTCTGTTTTTCTAAAATATTAGGCTACAATATTTATTTATTTATTTGTTTATTTGTATCATGTATTTGATAGAGACGAAGCAAATAACCACAGTACAACTTCAGCCTGTTACAAACAAACTTGTAATAACTGATGTTTCACAAATAGAGATTATAGCTATTACTAGTTTCCAACTCCTGTCCCTAGTTAGGCTTTTAGTAAGGAAAAAGAAGAAGAAAAGAGACAATATCAAAGTTACATGCAATAGCATGCATGCAATAACAGTAATGGTAAAACCCCCCCCAAAAAAAAAACAAAAAAAACAAATAAATTCAATTTGCACTTCTTTTTATTAACATTGTATTTAGATTAGTTTAAATGAACACGCTTTCATTACCATTTGTTTTTTAAAATATTTTCCCAAAGTAGCACTCTGTTATAAAATGTTGCGTATGCTTCTTGTTTTCCTTTCATGAATCAAATTCAGGGAACAGTAAATACATTTTGTTGTATAATGCTACATCATATTTAAAAAAAACAACATATGATTTATCATTACTATTACTTTCATTAATATTATTATTTTATTTCTTTATTTTTTCCTTTCTGTTTTAGTTTATCTGTAGATAATTCGGAATCTGTGTTCTGTGGGTATCTGTGTGTTTGGTTGTGTTTTGATGAGATGGATGTGTTGTGATGCAGGTAAATGTTGTTTGGGGGAAAAATATCTTTGTACAGTTATTGTTTTATTTAATATTTCCAATGAATGAAAAAGACATTTGAAAGAAAACCTACGAGAAACATTGTTTTTGCTATATTTTCTTTTAAAAACGGCACCAACCATTAACAACAACACTGACTCACACAGCTGGATGTAGTGTTGCGATTTTCTGACGTCATGTAGGTGAGTGACGTCAGACAGGAACCAGTGGAAGGGAGCTTGACAAATCAAGATGGCGTCCCACGCTGAAGCAGGAAAGAGATTTCAGTATAAATAAAACTCATTCGGAGAGTAGTTTAAATCTGAGTGCCACCCCGACAAGACGTCGTTTGGATTTTGAAAGAACAAGACGGAGCTGATAAAGGTGAGAGGAGTCTGTTTTATGTGTGAGCTCAGTTTAGTTTCAGGGGCGGTGGCAGCAGAGACAGCGGTCTGTCTTATCCAGCCACATAACATTACAGACAGGCCACTGGCGGAGCAAAGCGTATTAGCATGGACGGTAGCTTTACCCCGAGAAACATTAGCCAGCGGTTAGTGGTAGCTGATAGTGAATTAATTTATCCGACATTAATATTTAGTCGACACCAACTAATGTCAAACCGGGGGTTGACTTCTTAGCATAACTGTCACTGTACGTTATGTTCTCTGTTAGCATGTTAAGCTAGCAGTATCAAAAGATAATAGCTTAGCTTGTTGCTAGTTAACTCCATCAAAACTTAGCTAATCAGCTCTAGCTCATCAGTATATTTTATCGTACCAAATCATTGGTAATACATCCATGATTGCAGTGTGACTGCTGGCAATTTTGCGAGCAACAGCTGGGAGCTTTGATATTTGCTATCTAGCATAAACTTGCCTCATGTGTGATAGTTACTGCGATACTTTCATTATCGTGTAAAGTTATACGCAGTTCAGCTCCCAATTAATAGCTAATCAAATAGCTAGGCGAGTTGTCAAGTGCTGTTGTCGCTGATATCTGAAATATTTTAACTCCAACTGCACTCTAAGTTGCTCTCGTAAGTTGTTAGCTACGCAGGTGAAGTTGTGGTGAAAGGGTGTTATATAACATTAACACACTGAAATAAAAACAACCAAGTAGGCATTTAGGCAACTGCTTAGTTAAAGGCAGATTGAAGTTAAAAGAAATCTGATAAGGAAGTACCTCCTGTTCATCTCTTGGTCATGTGTGGCCCATTTCCACGGCTATACATGATTATCCAGAGAGAGTACAGTCCATTCAAGCATGATGCCTAAACTTAAAATTGGGTTACAACTCCCAGCTTAGTGTAGTACAGGCAACCTGCTTGTATTTGGCATTTTGACATAGATGTGTTTAATTGTGCTGCTTTTTTTTTACCATCTTAGATATAACGGGGGTTTACTGGCTGGTGCTTTTATTATTCAGCAGATTGCAGTGTGTTACATACTACTGTGTATTGCTGATCATTGTTTATTTTAAGCAGGAAGCGCTTAATGAAGCAATATTCCCAGAAGAACAGATATCTGGATTGATAACATTGTTTTTCTGCCAAGAAAACTTTATTACAACTGGGCAGTAATGAATCCCATAGCCATATTTTATGCTCCTTAGACACCCGTTGTTTGTCTCGCTATGGGGAATCCTTTATTAAAACATAGTAAATTTTACTGGTAATTAGTGGAAGTGTTCATTTGTAAGTTTAAATGACTATGTTAATGTCTAAGTGAATTTAAATCATAAATAAAGAAAGGTTAAGCCATTTCTGTAAACTGGGTAACAACATTGTACTATTTGGTTATCTGTTTCTTTAAGCAAATTTTTGAAAATAATCTTGATGATCACCATAACTGTTTGCTCTGGTGTTTTACAGTCAATTAAGACAAATGCTCGATTGATTTTATAGGTAATTTTAAGAAAATATTTTTTAAAAAGAACATTAGACAGTAGACACGGAGTAACCCAGTCATCCCGATGCTGTAATTTGAGAAAATTATCTGTCTCTCTTTGGCTTGCTAGATGTTAATTTTTCTTCACCAGCCATTCATTTTCTTTATCTCAGTGCTATTTTGTGGTTGGTGGGTAATGTTGGCTACAGTAAGCTTGCGTGAGTTTGTTTTTTGGAAATGACTGTCTGTTTTCTCATATAGGCGGGGATTGTTGAGATTGGGATTTAATCAAATGAGCAAGCACACAAATGCAAAAAGCTATTGAGTTGGGTGTTGATTTTCAGCACTGTAGACAATACTAGCAAAATAATCATATATCAGCGTGGCATTTGATTCAGTGTTTCTTTTAATTATAGCTTATTGAAGCTTCAAGTACTTTTCATTATTAGATAGTCCTTTTCAGCTATTTAAGTGGATGAAATCTTTTATTTTGTTCATACCAGCACAAAGATCAGAGTTCTGTGTTCAGCGGATGTGAAAACAGTGGCTTCTCTGTGTTGAGAATGTCAGCCTTTGTTGCACGGCATGACCAAATAACGGGATTATGTGACTTGAGATGCAAAGCAGCAGAATGTACAAAGCCAGTAGGATTGTGAAGAATTTCAAACAATTATAAACAATTAGCATTATCATGTGATACAGTGTCAGTGCTCTTATGCTTTGATTAAAACTGTTCTGTGGGCCAGTTTCAGAGCTCAGAGAAAGACATGTAAAATATAAACTACTGTGTCAGATGTAACGTCATATCAAAGAAAAGCTGGGGGAAATTCACTTAGTGCTGTTTTCACGCTGTTGCATCATCGTGTATTTTTAAGATGCCTTAACATATGCCATGTAAATATCAAACTCTCTAGATATTTAAAAAAAAAAAAAAAACTGGAACTCCTGCTCTCTAACTTTACACCTGGCATACTCGTGTCTGTTTTCAGTCTCTAAATGGCTGCGAGGAAGTCTGGATCAGATGCATACAACAATGGTGAGGACCTATTTTTGACTATTTTTTTGTTTCATTGTTTGACTTCACTGATGTTAAGTTGTGGGTGAAGTGTAGGTTTAAGATATTCTCGTGCCTGTAGTTACAGTGTCTATATATATATATATATATGCTTCCTTTTATCTTTGTTTGGTTTGTTTTGTGTACACAGGACCCATCAGCTACCTTGATGATGTTCCCTTCAAGATCAATGACAAATTCCGCTGCCCAGCCAAAGTGGGGCTGCCTGTTGGTTTCTGTCTACCAGACTGTGGCTCTTTGCTCGTGGACTCACAGGTCAGTCAGACAGTGGAAATATGTTGATTTTGCACTAGTGTCAGCTAATACGCTGCACTTAAATGCATCTCCGCAGCATCTTCCGAGCAGGGCTTAACTGTGCTGTCCTGACCTACAATATTATGGCACTGATCATTACAGGCTCTACCTCTGTCCTGTGTTATCAACTTTATGTTTTTAGTCATATGTAATCAAAGAGGTGTAGTCAAGGACATGCTGTAAGTAGAATGACAAGAAGTTATTTTGGTCGTTTTTAGGGATGGGGTCTACTTGCTGTAAAACATTGAAACACTTTTGTCCTTCTCAAATTTGGTGTTGATTCTAATTACGTTGTGTCTTTAATTGTTTAATCTCTTCAGCTGCAGTTGAAATGACATGTGGTTCTTATAATTATTCTTGTTTTTTTTCTGTCACTCCATGTGCCCTCTTCACCCATCACCCCTATTCTTTCTCACACTTCGGTCTCAACAGTATGACTTTTCTCTGGAGAGGCGTAGTGTGAGGTGGGGGGTTGAATTGGCTGAGGCCAGAGCAGCAGAAGCCAGAGCTGAGGAGGCAGCAGCCAAGCAGGAGGCAGAGAGCAGGGAGTGTTTGGCACAGGCCCAAGACATTGATGGCGCTGGAGGCGCGAAACCCCGGTCTGCTGCAGAGGACCAGGACCTTCTACCACCAGCACTGAACCCTGTCCTGGCAGGCCTGAGCCATAATGCCATCCTTACTCCACTGCCTGCCCCAAGCCTTGGCCCCAGGAAAACCCAGCCTAGCACACCCCAGCTGCACAGCCTCAACCTCGCTGACTTTGAGCGGGAGGAGGACCCATTTGACAAGCTGGAGCTCAAAACTTTGGACGATAAGGAGGAGCTCAGAAACATCCTCCAGAGCCAGCCCCAACCTCAACCTCCTCCCTCTGTTTCCCCACCAGAAGTTTCCCAGATAGGGTCACGCGGAAACAGCCCGTCACCTCCCAGCACCAACACCAGCATCACAGCTAAACCTGGTTTTACTCATAAACCCAACGGGTTGGTCTTGCTGGACATGGACAGAGTTGGGCAGCCTGGGAGAACGGGGTTTGACGCAGATGATCGACCCTGTAACATCCGATCTCTCACTTTTCCCAAGCTCTCTGATTCTGGTGACCCAGAGCCAGTGAGGTACAGTCCAGTCCCTGCACCTGTCCCGACCCCCGCTCCCCGACAGAGCCTACCCAATGGCAGCCCTCCGACCACACCCAAGACCCAAGTTATTGTTGCTCCTGAGCCAACCAGTCACACCAAGAGTGGTGCACCAAAACCGGTGAGCATGAGATCACATACTGCATACTTGACTAATAGTGTGTATAGACTGTGTGAGGTATTGTGACGTAGATGATCCAGTTTTAAAATAAATAAGGAACCTCGGAGACCTCATTGACATTCACACAAATTTGTTTTTACTGTAGACCAACCCAGGGTCAGGAACTGCTGGTCTGCCGTGTGGCGGAGCCCTGCTCAGCATGACCCCCAGCGAGCGTCAGTGTGTGGAAACCCTGGTGGGCATGGGTTACTCTTACGAGGGTGTCCTACGGGCCATGCAGAGACAAGGGCAGAACGTGGAGCAGGTGGGACTCCCTCTCACCCCAGTCCGCAGAAATCTGGAGTCCTAGCATAGCCTCTGTTTGACATGCTTAGCAGTTCATTGTTTATGTTTTTGTGTAATTGTCAGGTTTCCAATGGTCATGAAAAACCTGAAAAAGTCATGGAATTTCATAATCATATTTTCCAGGTCTGGAAAAGTCATGTAATTAGTAAAAATCATTGAAACTTTTGGAAAAGCGATGGAAATAATTAAACTATTAAACTTATCTTTCATGGATAACTTTACATAATGACAACGGCAAATTTATTTTCTGTAGCTTTCAGCATTACGTAGCTACACTGTGTCCATGTGTGATGCTTTGCTTACAGTCACACACGTTAATTCATTTTCAGTCATTCTCTTCATGTATGCCAGCCTCCTAAAATTAGTTTGGATCTGATGTGTTTGAAAAACGCTGGGAGTGGGACAAGAAGAAAAAATATCTTATTAATGGTCCTCGCAAAGTCATGGAAAAGTTTAGAAATTTTGTCCATGAAAATGTGTTGTTACCCTAAATTGTGTTCAGAAAAGCGTTATTGCAGTACTTCTGTAAATACAGCCTTGTAAAATAAAGTTGTTCATCACACTTTCAGTTGTCTCCAAAGATATGAGAATAGATCAGTGTCTGTCTTCTGTGCAGCTAATATTAAACAATATGACCTATCAAACCATGGCCACATAAATATGATATCTATAGCAGTCGATGTAGGATGAAATAAAAGCAAAATAAAAACGAGTTCTATGGATTTGATGCCGGCTGGTTTTCAGTTATAACTAGCATTTGGCCTGTTTAAAATGCAAGGCACATACAGCAAAGAGAGAACAAAAAATAAACCCTGCAGACCATAAACAATTGATTTCAACTCACAATATGATCTTTTATTGTTTTGTCAAAATGAAAAACCTCATTGGTCTTTTATGTAATTTCTAACTCTAACTTTATAAACAATATGATGTCCAGTGCAAATGCATTATAAACATGTACTTATTGCTTGTCACAGGTACTGGATTACCTGTTTGTCCATGGGCGTCTGTGTGAGCGGGGCTTCGATGCAAGTGCAGTGGAGGAATGTTTAGAGATGTACCAGTGCTCAGAGGAAAAGGTTTGTATAATTTTCCATGCATTCACCACCTCAAGAAGATGCATTTTGTTTGTACGTGAATCAGTTAGAAATTGGGAATTGGAACTGATAAATTGTATTCACTGTTTCCATTATCAATTGTGCTCATCAGTCACATTCTTTATTGATTCCCTTAGTGATTCCTGATCAATTTTCAGCTTGAAAAAAAAGGAGGCCTTTACAGCTTTTTAGTGTCATTTCAGCATTTTTATAATCTCTGAGTCCAAACAGTGCAGAAACAGAACAAAAATGCATGTGATGCAGTGTGGCACTAATGTTATGATAACAGGATATTTAGATAGATAGATAGGTACTTTATTGATCCCGAGTGAAATTTAAACGATTGATACCCTCGGTAATGGATGTTCTGCTCTATTTCGAGGCAGTGGTACTTGTGTGTTAAGTGTCACATACATGGCATTTCTGGAATTCGAGCTCATGCTGTGAGGAGAGATGTTTCAGCATAATTCTGGTGTCCCCACCCTTATTTGAAATTTTACAGATATTACAAACAACACCTGTTATCTTTCCTCAAGAAATGAAGCAGCGTTTTGGCCCGTTCTTTCTCTCCACCACGACTCCTTCTTGCAAATTTCCAGCAGCACAGAAACATAAGTTTGACTTAATATTTGTGCAAGGTGTAACTTGGAGAAAACCACGCCGGCATCAAAGAACAGGAATTGATAAAATAGCATATAGTCAGTTGATGACACTGATAGATTATGTAATTATACAGGGTTTCCATGGTCATGGAAAACCTTTTGAAACTTGTGGAATTTCACAAACACATTTTCTAGGTCTGGAAAAGTCATGGAATTAGTAAAAAAATCATTGAAAGTTTTGCAAAAGTCATTGAATTTTGTATTGTGTATTGAAATTATTGCAGTTATCTTCTGTGGATAACCTTCCAGGTCACGTAACATAATGAGAAATTTATTTTCTGTAGCTGTTTACGTAACGTAGCTCTAATATGCATCAATGTGTTACAGTGAAGTGTTTACCATCTCGTACATTTCTTCATTTTCTCCCCACAATCTGTCTCTCCCTTCATGTAAGCCAGCTAGCTAAAATTATGTTTGAATAGAGATTTTTGAAATTTTGTCCCTAAAAACCTGCGGGAACCCTGTCCATAGTATCTTTATTTATTAACTAATGTATTTTCATCCTTCGCAGGCGTTGCAGTTCCTTGAGCTAATGTCAAGATTTGGTGAAATGGGGTTTCAGCGGGACGCCATCAAAGAGGTGTTGCTCGTCCACAACAATGATCAGGACAAGGCTCTAGAGGACCTGATGGCTCGGGCAGCAGCAAGCTGAGCCACGCCAACCAGCCAACCAAAGCCTGGCCCAGGGCTTGCCTCCCGCTACTACCCAACACAGCCCCTTTCCCTCTGCCTACCCTATCACACCATGCCCTGCCCTTGCCTCGGCTGTTAGAGGGACAGCTGTGAGACAGTTGTATTTCTCTCTCTGTGCTAAAACGTATTGTGTCTCAGCACTTCTCAAAGACTGTGTGCCTAGAGTGGAGGGGGTCAAAGCGTAACAGTACTTCATGGTGGTGTTTTTTTTTTCTTATTGTTTTTCTAAGAAACCCCGGGGTTAGGATCCAGGATTTTTTACTGCAAGAGTATTCAAGAATGGGAAGAATGACTGAGCTAGAAAGGAAAAACTGGAAGAAATGGGCTGTGGTGTTTTGATGGCGTTCTGATTTGCTTCCACTTGCAAGTGTTATCCGACTGTCGACAAAGCTGCAGGACCGAATGGGGAGCTAGTCACGCTGTGGGTACATCAAAGAAAGACCAGTTTGAACTCTTGAAACTCCCAAAAGACTAAGCTGCCATCTTCCACTGCTCTGTGCAGACCTACTAAATGGTGGAGGGGATCAGGGGCCTTAAGGAGGCTCTCTACAAACTGAACCAACTAACATTAAAAGTCAAAAAGACAAAAAAAAATGTTAAAAAAAATGGCCCAGGCGCCAGACAGACAACTGACTCTCAAGAAGTGCCCTCTCTGCTCTGGTGCTCTGCACCTAGTTCTGTTCTACTTTATTCTTTCATTCATTCATGTCTGTTTTTTTCTGTTCATTTGGGCACTTTTTCATGTCACTTTGAAGATTCCATTTCTTTGATTTCTGTCTTAGGAACGGCATAATAAATTCTTCGTAACTCAGAGCATGAGAGAATAAGAGATACTGCTGCCCCAGTATGCTCTCTGACCTGCACTGGAATGGCCTGTTAGAGGATTGGGGAGTAATGGGGAAAGTTCCTCTGTAGGAAATCAGAAATCTCCCACAACCCACTGGCACCGATGTGTCACACATACTGCACAGGCACACACACGTTTCATTATTATCGTCTTATTTAAAATAGTACACTGATACATTCATTTACAGATAAAGAGTTTGATATGATAATGTAAGATATGTACACTCACAAAAGTGACGCTTTTAACTGTCATGGACTTCTGTTTGCAGACTGGAAAAGCGTGAGTCGTTTCAAAACAAAGAAATGATATAAGTGAGGGTTGCTTTTGCAGCCACATCACAGTGCAATAGAGACATTTCATATTGTGTGACTGTTGACTGGCACTTTGAGCCTCAAGTAATTGTCGGGAGGTAAGGAATGGTCTTGGAGCCTCGCTAGAAATTTCGGATGTAACTAGAAAATGTTTGATTTCAGTGATCTCCATCATTTATTCTCTGTTATTGGAATTCATGCCACAAAATCTTTTGAAACATGACTTTGGTTTGTTGACTTGTCCACTTCTTTTTTTTCTCATGTGTAATATGAAATGAGCGTTCATCTTGATTTTAGGTGTGTCGCCATCTCCGCAGTTTAAAATGGCAAGTAAAAACATTTCAGTCACCACATGTTCAAAGCATTTTCCCATATATTGATTGGGTGTAGTTGTTTAAAAGAAGGCCAGGATCTTTTATTTTTATAGTATGTGTCTGAGTTCCATACTATGTTTAAAAAAAAAAAACATGTCTACTCAGTTGCAGCAAAGGCAAAGATGGCAGAAATGTTCATAATCTGTAGTAATGATGGGGATTGTGAGAGGCAGTGCAACAGATTATGGGCTTAAAGTTGGCAAAATGTAATTTGGAGAACTGGCATTTTGCTTGGAGCAAGTCGGGTACTTTGTCCCGTGTTTCACAACTGCAAAAAGAAATGTCCTAACCACCAATCTATTATAGAACAACCCCTGGTTTGACTAATTTATAGTGTGGTTAATTTCCAATACAGACATAATTTTACTTGAATGAGCACACGCTCATGATAACTTAAGTCTTCTGGGATGCTTGCAGTGAATTTGCAAGCATCCGGAAAACAACTAACATCCCAGTAGGTGACACATATCATGAATCATGTACATCATGTCCTCCTTTTTACTATTTTTGGAGGTAGGACCTGCCTTTTTACAGGCAAAATACATGACACCAGCAATGTGTCATGGTAGAACCAATATCTTTGTTCAGACCATTGTTTTGTCTGATATGTGGTTGACAGTGTGATCACAAATATGTGTTTTTTTACCCCCACTTCTGTTTTTGAATTGCCTTTTTGATTTACTGTGACAAAGAAGAAAAGTACGCTTTTACAGACAAACAAATAAGTGGTATTAATGTCGCCTTACATAACTCGAGAGGGGTTTCCCTAATCATACATAAAGCAAGTTGATGTTCACTTGCCTCTCCTCTGACAGCCTCTGGACCTCCTCCATCAATGCCTCCTCCTGCTTTTGTTACGATCTCCTAGTTGTGTGGAGATGAAATGCGACTATGTTCTCATTATTTAAGGCGTCGTGTTAAAGGGTTTATATATCAGATCCACCTGCATTATTGAACACGGGGCGCTAATGAATCGAATGAATATTGAAATATTTTAATGGTATAATAAGAGGTGGCTGAGTTGAGTGTTCTTTCCCGAGCTCCTGAAATGTGATTTGCAAAATGTTCAATTTCCTTTTTTTGGAAAATCCACACAATTAAATGTGCACATCTTTTCAGTGGTTAGACTGTTGATCGTTGCTGTTGTTGCTTTTTGAGCTTAATTTCCTAATTTTCTCAAGTATGGTCATAACATATATTAGATGTGTTGACCTGTGGCTGGTGAGGAAGTACCGCTCTCCTGCTCCACATTTTCTCTCCTCTACAACAAGTGCAGTTTTTCTCTCTCTCTCTCTCTTCAGTTTACAGCAACAATACAGATGAATGTCTATCCAGGTATTGTCAGTGGCAACTGGAAACATCTAACTGTTTGGCCTAGTCAGCAAAAAAAGACAATTATGCATCAGAGGAAGGGGCCATATTTGGTCCGCCTGAGCACACCAGGGTTAATAAAAAGGATTGCAAAGGCATGTATAATGTCTTTCACCAGACCTGAGCTGAGGTCCTACATGGTGCCCAGTCATCTGTATTATTTCAGATTCCCATGTCAACCATGTCTTTGTGCGCAGGCAAATTATAGACAACTTCAAGATCCAGTAGGCTAGCTCACTGGTGAATTCGTGATATATAGATTTATTATTTCTTTCCTTTAACCTGAAAATATCCTGGTGACTACTCAGAGTCAATTGTAAACATGCAAGCAGCAGTGTCATAAATAACTGACAAAGCACAGCCCAATAAAGTTCAACTCAGATTATATCAAATTTATTTTTGTTAATCTGACAGTCATATAACAACACTGCGTTTTTAACAGAGCACAGGCTTAATAGTTTATGATTTGTTTATACATTGCCTGAGATTCTATTTAAAAAATAAAGGCTTACAATTATTAAATCCACATTTGTGCATTTTGAATATACTTAGCCGATTTTACTCTCGATTTTGGCACTAAAACAAAATGATATGCCCTTTAAGCAGAGAGAAAACAGAATCATCTGATCAATGATCTCACGCTGTTGACGTGAACGAGCACGCAAGACGCCCGCGTTCACGTACGACCTTGTTTTTGTTGATGTTTAATTTGAGTGCGGCTGCGCGCTGCTCAATGCTTTCGCCGTTGCTGACGCGACTTGGCAGGAAAAAAAGAGTGTGTGAACCCTCTGGCAGCAGTTAGCGACGTTGTCGAAACTGATAAGGGAGTACGACCAGATTGTAGTATTATTCGGGAGCGTAGAAGGCAAGCTAGTGACAGTACGTCGGCGGCAATCCCAACAAGCGACTGACCAACCTCTCCCGTATGTGATCGCCCTTCCTCGTCGTCGGACGCTGCCAGCGAGGGCCAAGGAACTAAATAGCATATCGCCATTATATGATCCAGTGTCCAGCGTCACTTTTACCCTCCATGTGGGTGAGGGAACTGTGTGTATCAGATTATGGCGAGAAAAACAGTTAGCAGGAAAAGGAAGGCAGGAGAGCCCAAGGACCAACAACAGGTAGGCGGAAACCGGTGCTGATCCATGTTAGCTAGCTGAAGCTAGTCAGTTTTGTTTGCATGCTAACTAGCACAGGGCTAGCCAGGTTTAGCTGATAAAAGACCTGTCAGGGAAATAGTATGGATGACATTTTAACAAACTAACCACCATAATATATTGAAATATATGGGCACAACATAAACCGTATATTAACAATTGTGGTCTTGTTTAAACAGCATTACAGTGTGTTTCTATTTGAAAGTCAGAACCAGCTAATATTAGCATGGCGTTATCCAACGGAAGTCCGTTATCAGTACGACAGCTAGGTTGGCGTTAGCCAAATTGCTAGCCACCTCATTTCGTTATGGCAGTCTTTTAATTGTAATTACGATTAATTTAACGTTTTCGTTGGTCACTAACACGGACAGTCTCTTGTTCAGTTGGGGTCATCACTTGTCACCCCGAGCCACATTTTTGAATAGCGTCAATTATCACCCAAAGCTGATTTTGTCTTGTATGTATTTATTAGCCTTAATAGCAGCGATTTAGCTTACGTTAACGTTAGCGCAAACGTTAGAGCTAATTCACAGAGCAACCGGCCTGTCCAAGACAAATGATTGGACCTCTGCTGAATTGACAGGCAACATTTATCATCACCCAGCGCGAACATCTTCCCAGTACAATCAGTCCTGGGCCCAGTTGTTGACACCACAGTATAAGCTTTGGCTGAGACCAGACGTAGGATGGCAGTATTATTAGCTCTGCCTCAAAGACACTGTACGACCTGCTTTACTGCATTGTAACGTTATGTCAAGGCATGTCTCGGGCATGCAAGGATACTATTATACGTCATAATGATATCAACAGATGTGTTAAGCACTTATCATAAATAACCATCAAACATCACAGGATAACAAATGGCAGCAGCATAACACATAGCACCACAGATTCCTGTGAGGTCCGGGCAATATGTGTATGTATGTATGTGTGTGTATGTATTCTCTGCCCCACTAGTGTTGCACAACTTATGATGGCTATAATTAACTTGCACATGCATTGATAATCACCAGCAACAGTTGTAACTTTATTCTGATGTAAATTCAAATGTTTCTGGTACTTTCAGTTTGAAGAATCAAAAGATTTTGTGCAAATTTTTTTTAGTATAGACAGTAGTGGCCCGCAGACCAATTTCAAACAGCCCTCAGCTTGCCTTTCAAAATATACTATATGATTAACACAATTTTGGTTAATCAAGCAAGATCACTTTGCATTTTTTTCCTATACACCGCATGATGGCAGTTTGTAGACATGCATCATATAGGAATTACACAGGCAGAACTAATGTGTTTTCATAGACAGATGATGGACAGCAAACAAGTAGTTACCTAATACCGCCCACATACATCAATATTACACATCGTGGATTTGCACAATCATAAGAGGATAAAGCAAATTGTATTACAATACATGAACATTGTTTATATATATATATATATATATATTGCATGTCGTCCCTCTCTTTACCCCTTTCACACTTACTCTGTCCTATCCATTAAAGGCCAAAAAGCCCCCATATATATATATATATATATATATATATATATATATATATATATATATATATATATATATATATATAATATATATATATATATAAAAAAGACATTACATGCTTTGAAATGATGCCTTTGTGTATTAACTTTGAGGAAATATCAATACTAGTCAATATCTTTCAACCTACAAGCCAACGAATGGGCAAAATGTTAAAATGTGTGATTTGTGGCTCGTAGATGTTGTGATAGCACTGTAGGTCGTTGAAAAGATAGTGAAAAGAGGTCTATAGTAATACTGAAATATACTGAATTCATACTTAATATCATCCAGTTTTCAATTAGAAAGTAGTGTTTCAGTTGGTTCTTACCCGGAAATAAGAAACGTCACTGGCTGGCCATTATTTTGTGAAAGTGATTGATGAATGAGTGAACTTTTGAAACTTAATAGTATTTAAAACTGCATTAACACACTCTGCAATATTTTCCCATGCCATTTTTTGAAGATATGTTTATGTTCTGCATATGCAGTCATTAAAATCTCAAATTCGGCTGGAGTGAAATATATGGCTCTGCTTTTAACTCCGCTCTTTGTCATTGTGAATCATGTTATCCGCACTCCACTCATAATGGCTTTTTGTGCTCACTGTGACCATGCTTCCTGCAGGCTGAACCTGAGTTGATTAAGCTCATTCTGATCAGCTGTTCGGGAATCGAAAACTCAATTATTTTCAGGAGCTTTGGAAAGTTGAACACTTTTTCATTTAAAGATGAAACAGTTGCATTGTCATTTGTCATTTGTATGTGATTCATTTTTTTATAGCAGATGGCCCTGGGGTATTTTCACATTATCTAATATGGCCCCCATTCAAAAAAGCTCGGCCCCCCTTAATTTAAAGGCTTGCTGCGCTGTCAGTTTCTGTTAACACTGTAATTTGAAAGGATTCCCAGATACTATTATTGTACCATTGTGGGAAATGGCAGTTCTTTACAGTAATAGTGTTTTAGTTTTTGTTGTAGACTTAAATAAGTCTACATGATAAACCTAAACAATGAAGTGGAAAAACATTTCTAAAAGCTGCACTTCTGCTGTGAGCTAGCTTTAATTGCGCAGACCAAGTTTTATTTTGAAATTCCTATAAAAGTGTTAGCAATGACAAGCCACTTAATGTTGCAAAGATTAAATGAACTGTCAGACAAACTTGTGACTGGTGTACGTAATGTGATTCGGCTGATACACTTCTAGTGTGTGTGTCTGTGTGAGAAAGAGGCTTTGTTGTGCTCTTGACCAGTGATAATGCAGCCAGTAGGTCCACTGACTAACAATAGGTGTAGTCAGAACCTCTACAAAAGACAGACAACATTACTGGCCCACCTGAGCAAAATCAAATTCAGAGCTCTTGTGTGCACTGGTATTGTATTGGCCCATCCTGAGGAAGTGTCCACGGCTGAATGGATGTGTGTGGTTTTGCTGTAATACTCCTATGATCCAGTAAAGCTCTTAAATCGGTTCCAGCATGCTACAGATATAAATGCACAGGGCTCTGGGGGATGGGTATAGTTTAGTGACAGTTTGTAGTATTGAAAGCTGAAAAAGATCTGATTAAATTTGTTTGTTTATTATTTGAAGATTTATTTATTTATATAAATTCATGTCATGAATTAACTTAATTAAAGGCTACTTTCTCCACAATTATGTGCAAAACATAATAATTATTGTTAGGAGGGGTGTAATGATGCACAATATACACGGTTCAGCACATTTCGGCATGTCAGGGAAAGCAAAAAAAAAAAAGAAGGGAGATTAAAAAAAAGAATTAGGAAATTATAAACATTCAATGTAAGATGGTAAGAGTAAAGGCACTCAAATACTGACATGTTTTCAGTAAGAAAAAAATAAAAAAAATACTAGAATGGGACATAGCGCAGATATTCACCAAGGCTAAATGCTCTATAATGCAATATTACAAAAGTGAAAAATAATTTGTGTATCTACACTGTGATTTGGGTTTTTTCCAAAATGCAATGGGTTCTTCTTTGGCTCGTGCTACATCTCTCTACCAAGTCTCCTGACAACTTGGCCAGCGTTTTTTTCTATAATCCAGAGAGCTTTGGGGAGAATGACTCACCTTCAAGTCTGTTTTGTCTCAATCTGTTTAATTGACACATTTGGGTGACGCTGCTGTAAATGGAATGCTTGAAGTGTTTCCACAGGCATACTTGACTTGAGCTGAGCAAGGTCTGTATGAATTTAGACACAAACCATTGTCCATTGAGCTTGACTAACTCAGCTAAATGGGCTAATCGGACTAGCATGCCATAGCTGATAGACAGCAACCAGCGCACTGCCAAAACGTTCCAGGAAATCTCATTTCTATCTCACCAGTGCAAGTAGGTGACATTAATGGAATGTATTGAATTTCATTGTTTGGGTCACAGAGTGTACCAAATGAAGGATGTCATACAACATACCAAATGTCCTGCGCCAAATGAATTGGTACTGCTACACCCCCTTATTGATAGTCTCTTAAAAACATGTTGACAAAAGTCATGCTCTTCCCATAAAAAAAAAAAAAAATCTGAAATTTGAAGTTTGCCCCTTTCTTTCTTCAGCTGGGCTGGTGTCAGGCGCCACACAAGCGGAGCCGTGTTTCCTCTTCATCACGTCATGCCCAGCAGTGGTGGTGCAGTCGGCGCTCAGTGGTATGCGCTCTCCGGGGGCGGGAGTTCAGACCTCAACAGCAGCACGAGTTGCGGCTCCAGCGGAGCCTTCGAGGCTTTGCAGCTGGCAGGCTCCCTGGCATCCTCAAGGAGAGGGAGTTTTCCCTGGGGCGACTCAACAAGGTGTTTGCTTCACAGTGGCTCAACCACCGGCAGGTGGTGTGTGGGACCAAGTGCAACACGGTGAGATGTAATTTTGTCACTAACCAGCATATATTAGTTGGGCATTCCCATACATTCATTGAGGTGTCAGATTTACAGGTGACAGAATTATAAGTGTATGTATAAGGATTTCCAGTTTGATGACCTCAAGAAGGATGATGTAGGTCTACAGGCGTCGCATGGTGATACACAGCACGCAGTGAGGCATTTTGCCATTTACTGTGAAGCAATTCCTTATCTGAGAACATCATTTAATGTTTTGTGTGCATTTTCTTTTGCTGGGATTTAGTCATTTAATGCCAGGGCTTGCCTCCCTGCTGTGTAAAATGTTTCACCAAAACCAGTTCCTTCCCTCCCAACACTATTTTGCGAGAACACCATGAGTCTATATTTGGCCTAGTGCTGCCCAAGATACTTGTGATTGGTTTAAAGAAAAAATAAAACAAACAGCCCGGAATGGGTTTTTTCCCATTGTGTGGTATTATGATGGGCTCAGCCAGAGCTTTCTCTAGCGCTGGCACTGCCCGAGATAGGTCTGGCTATGCGAGACTACTACTACTCTTCCCAATGCAACTCCTCCAAATGATGTAATTTTAGAGGAGTATCACTGGCTCTCAGGGCTGTTGCTCAAACTACAGGCTGTACTTCCACATTTTCGTATGGCCTGCCAATCGCTGCCAATCCTGCCACCGCCACCATGTTATCAAAGAGTATACAGCAGATCAAGAGACACATCCGCTCCTCTCTCTGTCTCTCAAACTCGCACCGAAAGCCAATTAAATAGTATAACTGGGCCTCTCACCTCAAAATGTTTTCAGAAACATGTTTTAGCTTACTGTTTAACTGTAATATAAGATCTGGCTGGCTGCCAATGTGTCACACGAACCAGTCCACATTATGACAGCTGCATAGCATTCTGGTTGTAGTTTTCTACCTCCTGAGCAAAAACCTTTTCTCGGTTTTCTCTGGTCATGTAGCACCAATTTGAAAAGTATTTGCGTCTTTCTACTGTAGAGATGTCCACGTTTTATGTGAGGTCCTTCTTTACATTGGTGAAATACTTCTCTTTTTTTTTAAGTTTTTTGCCTTTAATTGATAGAACAGCACAAGTGTGAAAGGGGGAGAGCAAGAGGGGGTGACATGCAGCAAATGGCCGAGGCCGGAGTCGAACAGGCGACCGCTGTGGCGAGGGCACAGCCTCTTTACATGGGGCGCCCTCTCTATCCACTGAGCCAGCAGGCGCCCTGAGTGAAATACTTCTTTAAATGTTTCTGTTGGATGAATAGTTGCTCAGGTGTTCCAATCTGATTCCCGGACACACACTTATCTGTATAATTCTGGCTTAGTTGTCATTTTAATTTAACTCCTGAATCTTGTATTCTAATTCAGTGTTTTTCCTTCCTTTACCTGCAGCTTTTCGTAGCTGATGTCCTGACAGGCCAAATAACACGCATTCCCATGCTGAAGGACAGGGAGTGTAATGGTGGAGGCTCAGGGGTTGTGGGTTCAGTGGTGTCTGGGAGGCACTACCATCCCACAGGAGGCTCTCGCGCCCGGCTGGACCAGCAGGGCTGTGGGATCCACGCTATTGAGCTCAACCCCTCCAGAACGCTGCTGGCCACCGGAGGAGACAACCCCAACAGCCTGGCCATCTACCAGCTGCCCACATTGGACCCTGTTTGTGTGGGAGATGTGAGTGGTTTGGATCTGTTTGGGTTTACTGGCATCTAGAAATTGCCATTTTTATTACCTTGATATATATTTTGTTAATCTTTTCCAGTTACTGTTAAGCATTAGTTGTTTAGTAATTGAAGCCAAAGCACACAAGGTTGAGTAAAAGTAGTTTTTTTGCCATAACATATTAGCCACTTGTTTTTCAGGAAGGTCACAATGACTGGATCTTCTCTATAGCATGGATCAGTGACAACATGGCAGTTTCTGGTGAGTTTTCTCTTATGGGCTAAGTTGAATGAATGAACACTGAGCACTGGCAGTGAGCATTACATGCCTGCACAAATCAGTAACCTCTACATACCCTGGTGACAATCCTGTGTTTATATGTCACTTTTGTGAGTTTTGTGCGTTATAATCTTGGCAGAAATCAAGATATGTCTTATATGTTGACACATCCAGGGTCCCGAGATGGCTCGATGGGCCTGTGGGAGGTGACAGAGGAAGTAATGAGCCAGGCAGAGCGCAGTCAGAATGAGGAGGCAGTACCCTCATATGCCCACATCTCCCACCGTGCCCTCAAGGACATCCCGAAGGAGTACACCAACCCATACAACTGTAAAGTCCGTGCTCTGGCCTTCAACAACAACCATAAAGTAAGTTTTCATCCTGATGTAAATGCTGAGGAAACCATTTGATTGCGCTGCTCATGAAATGTTAATTATGAGGCTTAATTTGACAAGGTGCCAGTATAAGGAAAGAGAGATATTGATAGCTTTTTTCCTCTTTTCAATCCTACAGTGTAAAAATATTTGATAGTTAAAAACGTATCATACAATTTTTGCAAAAGGTTAATTTTTTGGGACACAGTGTTACTTGTTTCTACCTCCCACCTCAGCCTAGTCATGTACTTCCAATTTCCCATGTCATTTTACCCTTCCCAGGAGCTGGGTGCTGTGTCTTTGGATGGCTATTTCCACCTCTGGAAAGCTGAGCACAACTTGTGCAAGGTAAATCACAATACAGTCTTTAAATAGTAATTAGGGCTGGGTATGCTTTGCCACTGATTTACTAAATCGATTCTATTTTGATTCATAAGGTCCCGATTGAGTTCGATAACAATGTCTTTATGCATATTTCAGTTACAATACAATTTTTGCTCAAATATGAAAGAGATTCTCAGACAAATAATACTGTAAGTTTAAAAAAGTTTAAATCAGACCAGGATTAGAATTTATTACTTTGTATCTGAATATTTCTAGACTAGCAACAATAATATTAAAACTGCAATGTCGCTATACAAAGTCAATATTTCACTGGCAACTAATGTAAATTGTTAATGAAATAAATTGTATTTCTGACATAACAACACTGAGTGAAGTTTAGAATGATTGAAAAACAGAGCAGTCAGTATCATTCCTCCTGTCCTCTGCCTGCAGTGCTCGTGTAAAATATGACATTGGTGGAAGAGAAACTGCAAACACAGCATATTGAAATATTATTACCTTTCTACATGGTTTCATGTTTTCAAGTTTATGCTTGTGGAACAGATGTGTTAATAAAGTATTGGCTCGTCCTCATGGAGGTTTTATTGCACTTACAGTAACGAGCGTAGTAGTTGTCAGCTTGAGTTACTTTCACTTCTCTGACTCCACCGTGGCCTGTCAGCTCTGGTGTTTACTCTGTTAGTGTGTCTGTGTATTTCGAGGAGCAGCACGATGCACAGACAATGGTTGGAGGAGAGGCTGCAGCATGATATTAAATTACACCATAATGTTATAACGTAAGCTTACAGTTACAGATAAAAGAACGGCTTTTGTCGGAGCTTTTCAATATTGCATACTTAGATAATTTAGCACCGGGGCCTGTTTACTACCGGCGAGAAAAACAGGTTTAAAGCTTCACACGTCAGTGGGATAAGGCCTATATTTAAAGATTGATCTTGGATTTTACAAATCTATATCGGATCATTCAAGTGAAGATCATTTTGAATTGGATTAATCAAATATTTAAACTCAGCCCTACTAATAATCATAAGTTTTCTTTGCATACTTCAGACTAGGATTCACAATTTGGAGAACGGATTGTTCTTTACATCATACTGTACTGTACATCATCCTTACTTGGTTCCTGTTCAACATTGTATGTTTCCCTCCAGATACTGTCCACCAAGCTGCCTCACTGCAAAGAGAATGTGTGTTTGGCATATGGACAGGACTGGTCGGTGTATGCTGTGGGTTCTCAGGCCCATGTTTCCTTTCTGGATCCACGGCAGCCTACAAACAGTATCAAGTCAGTCAATTCCAGAGAGAGAGGAAGCGGTAAGTGATCTGTAAACTAACTGAAAGCCCTTCTTTCACTGCACAAAAAAAACACTAACATCCGACTATTTTTATTTAATGGGAAAGACTGCAGTCTACACTTACGCCCAGGTCAAATGACTCTGTAGTAGTCACAAGTATTTATTGGCTCCAACTAGTGATAAAATCCAACACAAACGCTCTCTCTCTCTCTCTCATCTGCACACTGGCTGTGCACTTAATGTGGCACCATAGCTCCGTCATGATTTGGTCCAGTAGGTACCAGTTGAATAGGAACTGTTGCCATAGTAGCACTGGGTTTCGGTACCCAACCCCACCTGTAAGTGACATTGAATGTGAAACACCAGGAAAAAAAACGCAAATCCATAGTCATCTAGATTTACAGACAATGGGAAAGAAGTCTATCCCCTTTTTGTTGGGTGTCTCTGTGTTGTATATACACACTACTTTTGGTGGCAAAAAGGGTATAAGAAGCTAAAAACACAAGGGGAGAGCAGCTGATCTCCTTAAACTACTCCTGAAGTTGTTTGCTTTTTAACTACTGCTGTTTACTTTTGAGTAGCTTTGCATTTAACACATCTGTGTCATTGCAGGGATCCGTTCAGTGAGTTTCTACGAGCACATTGTGACAGTGGGCACAGGCCAAGGTTCCCTTCTCTTCTACGACATCAGGGCCCAGAGATTCCTGGAGAACCCTTTGAATCCAGCTGGAGGGTACCGGAAGTGCCCAGGAGATGGCATCCTCAAACTCACTACAGGGAAAGGCTGGCTGGTACACTTTTTTTTTTTTTTTTTTTTGTCTATTAGCAATAAACTTTTTAAAAGATGAAGTGCTACACTGGAGATGCATGACAAAAATGTAGCCTTGATTATTTCCATTTTCATAACTTTTCCTTTCTCCCTCTTCGGCTTAGAATCACGATGAGACTTGGAGGAGTTACTTCTCAGACATTCATTCCTTCCCCAACGCGGTGTACACCCACTGCTACGACGACTCTGGCACCAAGCTGTTTGTAGCAGGTGGACCGCTCTGTTCCGGCCTGCACGGCAACTACGCAGGACTGTGGAGCTAGCCTTTTAGTTTCATCCATCGCTCTATCACTACATCCTCGTCCAGATCTTTTTCCTAACCAGTCCCTCCATCCCTCTCCCTCTTCACGTCCGTTTATGTCACTGTCCTTGGTATCCTTCTTCCATCATTCAATTGTCACTCTGTTTTGCTCACACATGGACTCAGGAGCATGATCTTGCCCTCACCGTGTCACAGCTTGAATATTGTTGTTGTGTATGTTTGTGTCCACCACTACACTATCCCTTTCTCCTCCAGTTATTCCTTTGCTCCTTCCACCTCAGCTACTCAGTTTTTTATATGACAATGTACAAACAATTATCTAGTAATTTTCAAGAGCTGTGAAGTCTGCCACTGAGGAACTGCAAAACATTAATAATAAGTAATACAAGTTCTCATCATTTAACACATAAAACCCACAGGGATTAGGCTATGATCTTTTGCTGGCTTGTTTTTGTATGTAAGGATAGTGTTTACCGCTGCTTTCTCTGTGGTAGAAGACACTTACTTTGTGGAATTTTTCACCCAAAAGTTCCTTTTTTGTTGTCATGAAATGGACGGCAATAAAAGAGAGGGAGAGAGGAAGAAGGACTGAAGAGACAATTAATTTTGAAGGACTTAACTGGAGTGCTGTTTGACGTTTGATAGAGAATATTAACTGGTTGGAACAGCCCGTCCTGTCCCACAACAATCACAACGAACTTCTCTCTTCTGGCAGAAGTAAAACGAAGAAGCCAATCAAAATGGGACTTTGTGTTTATATTTCTCTCACTGAGACGATATAAAGGAGAAAAACATTAAGATTGCTAAATGCAGTGTTGTTCTGCTATGACTTAATCCCAACAAATGCATATTTTATTTTTTTGACTTGTGTGTGATTTGACAGGCATACCCCTGCTGATATTCTAATTTGCTTTACTCGTATTTATTTTCCCTTTTCTCTGTCACCTTTGTTCAGTTGGTCGGGGTGTTGATATGTGCTTCTTTTGAAGGGTATATTGTCTCTTTGCCCTTTGCTTATGTTGTCATTTCTCTTTGACCAGAGTGCTTTCAGCAGATTTGTCCACAAGTGTTCAGATTCTGATCTGTAACCATTCTGGTGTTACTAGAGAATTTACCCTAAGATTATAAGTTTTGGTAGCAAGTTAAGTATCATCAAATCTGATGTTTGATCGATGGTGGAGCCTTTAATTACCGGGCTAAATGCCCCCCGTGATTCTCGGACTCCTCCATAGGAACTTGAGAGAAGATCTGTAGTGGCTTATTTTGACTCTCTCAACCATCCAGATAGAAGGATGCAAGAAGAACTAATGAATTTTTGGACTCTACCTTGGAGTTAGATGCTGCAGGCACACACATGTTGTCACAGTTGTAAAACACCTTAATTTTTTCTCTCTTTCTTTTTGTACCAAGGAGTGAGTGATTCTGCTCTTTTCCTTGTTTGGTAGAGGCAGAGTAGGCTTGAGTTACGTTTTTGCCTTCCTCTGGTCTTTCTGTGAAAGACTGCCACAGGCGATCATAGTTTTCCTTTTTCTACATGGAACTTTTCTCCAGTTTTCATGATAATGACATTGAAAAGAGAAAACCCCAATTACGACCACAAATTGAACAAATAACCAACACTTTTAAAGTGGATTTTATATATATAAATGTGTATATGTATGTGTAAAATACATAGGGACAATTGCATACATTTTTATGTATATGTCTGAGGAAGTGTGTGGATTGGTCTGTCTACTTGGTGATGCCCTGTTTTTTTATACATGCCTCATGAATGTTTTTACAAATGACTGAATCTGAGGATATTGTAAGATATAAACATCTGAAAAAAACAAGCTATTAAATCTTTAAAAAAGAGTAAATAATAAAAATAAACTGTATATTGATGTAGTGGTTTTTTTCATGCCTGACATCATTTATTCAGATGAAGGTTTTCGCCTTGACTAAAATGGGTCACTCACTGCCAGAGGTGTAGACTCGATTCACATGACTTAAAATTGAGTCAGACTCCAGTCATAAAGTTAATGACATTAGAAATGACAAAATCAAAAAAAGCGGCATGTCGTCTTAAACTTTAGTTTCAATGAATTGTGACGTTACTTGGACTTGGACTCAGTAATTCCACTGATGGCTGAGGTATGCCATTCCTTTACTTAAGAAAAAACACAAATACTCTGTTACAAGCAAAAGTTCTGCATTGGGAATGTTACTGAAGTAAATTCTAGTATATTCTGGAAAATGTCCTTAAAGTATTAGAAATGGTACCCAATGCAACCCCCACAGGCAGATTGCAAAGAAAAAAAAAAAAAAAACCCCAAAACAACCAAGAACAAGATTATTAAAAGATTTTTTAATTGTAATAATTGGCTATTTATTTTCTGTCAATTGGCTAATTGGAAAAAACAACTAATCCCATCAGCTTTACTTGTATAAACTGGCAATGTTATTTATAACTAAGCATCATATTTTATAGACTCTTCTCATTTTTTTAATGCCAAAATATATAAAGTAACTATTAACTAAAGCTTTCAAATAGAGTGCAGTATTACTCTCTGAAATGTAGTGGAGTCAAACTGTAAAGTAGCATACATAGAGAAAACGCAGGTAAAGTACAAGTACCTTAAATTTGTTCATAAGTAAAACACTTGAGTAAATGTCTTAGTTACATTCCAACAATGAGTAATCCATCCATGATGACATCAAGTCAAGTCAACTTTATTTATGTAGCACGTTTAAAACAACCAGGATGACCAAAGTGCTTTACAGGGTAAAAAGGCAAATAGATCAAATACATCACACAACCTAAAACAATATCAAAAATATCGGCAAAATAATAAAAACAGTAAAGTCTCCTGGGTTAAAAACATTTTTATCTTAAACGAAGGCCAGGGAGAAAAGAGAACTATAGATTTAAATATTTTAAGTATATATATACACATATTGTACAGCCTATGCATGCAACCCATTGGTAGCTGTCAGTACAGGGAGATCTCTGTGGTAGACCAGTCTAGATTGTGATCACATAATACTTTAGAAATTATGTAACTGTGTCAATAAGCACAAGAGAGGAGGAAATAAACTCAGACGTCAAAGTATAAAGTAATAGTCGCCTGAACGACGTGTGTTTGATAGTGTCGGGGAGTTAGTGTTTGTGACCGTGCAGTCTGTGGCTGTGACCCGAGGAGAAGGGAGCATCCACCACGGCGGCGCACGTCACGTGACCACCTTGTCTGCTCCTGGCCGAGTGAAGCGTGTTAGCAGGTAATAAAAACACTATTCTTTCAATGTTTTCCAAGTTAACTTTCTGTCTTTCAACGCGTTTAAACCATTAACTTAAGCGCGTTTTCGCTGAAATACTTGGCCGCTGGCTTCGTCGCGTTGCTCACACGGGGCTGTGAGGGATGTCTTTCGCAATTTTTCTGTTGTCTTGTTTCCCGGCGAGCAATGTCGGGATGAGATTGTGCTCCGCTGAGAGGCCTTTTTCTTTTTAGATTTAACACAGCTATGTTGTTAGCCGATTAGCCTGTTGTTAAGATGCCGAGGACAAGCCTGATATAACTGCCAACATCGTTAGAAACCCGAGGGGATCTATATGTACATGAAAGACACGAGCGAGCCAGTTAGACGATCGTTGGCTATCAACTTGGACCAGATTTAGGTAGCACCGTTAGCTAGCTTCATCCCCGCTGCATCGTTTGTTCACTATCGACGGTCTAGTGTCAGCGTTAGCATGCTGGTAGCTAACTTGAGTCTGAGCTAGCGAGGACAAAGGGACCCTAGTACCAACAGCACCAAGTCGGTCAGTGTTGTGTCGAAAACGACGCTACGAGATTTGTTTTTTTCAATATAGACATGCGGCCGTTACTAAATAGCCCCGTCAAATAAGTAACCAAAGAGCAACGGGCTAACGTTAGCATTGACTCAAAACAACACGCCGCTTCCTTAATTACCAAAATAAGCTGATGCTAATTGTCAGTTAGTTACCTGTAACCAGGTGCGTGTTAACAGGAAATAAAATTGGGGCTTGATTTGTTGGTTCGGCATGTCCAAATAAATTTAAACAATTGTGATGTGCGGAGTTACTGATTGATTGTTTTGTTATTGTTTATCTTTCACACCGTCCAGATTCATCCTATTAATGACATGTTAATATTTTATTATTTAAAGTACAGTTTACAGATGCTTTCGTAGGTTTCCTACTTCTAGAAATCTTGACATTTTTCCACAAAAATTACATTTAAAGCCATATCGTCTTTCTGCATTAGCTTTGTTCAGACCCGCAGCCAATGGCATCGGTGCATTTGCCCACGTCACTCAGGCTCTGTAAACTGGATTGCTATTGTTCTCTGACATAAAACAAATGGGTCACTGGGGATATCTGTAGTTATTATTCCAGCAATGGACACCATAGTCAAAGTTTGCATTATAAATGCACTGCAGGGTATTGTGTCATGGTGAGAGATTGAGCAATCACCTTTTTTGATGAATGAAGCCCCTGTATGTGTGTATGTACATGGTTATGTATATGGTTGTTAGATGTGTTTAATATTTGCTATGGAAAATTATAAGTGCTTGATTATGAGGTATCACACCAAATTTGCAAGATTGTTTACAGAACTCAGCTGTCAAATACACACTGGGGAGACTTCAGCATTTAACTGCAGTAGTTAAGTGTTCAGTATGTGTGTGTCTGTATAATCTTAGATACTGTAAACGATCCAGCGTATAGAGGGGATTTGGGGTCAGGGTGTGTAGTGTTTGTTCTGCCTCACACACTTTGCAGTCCGCGCTGTTTGTAAGAGGACACTGGGTCGCTCTCCCTCCTTGACCTAGATTTCCAGCAAAGCTGTTGTGTCACCAGGCCAACTGTGTCTTACAGCCTTCATAAGGGCAGTATTCATGATTGTGCAATCAGGCTTAGCTATGCTTCCAACACATACTTCTGATATTAAACATTCATTTTCTGCCACATACTCGCCCAGGCTAAAGTATTGAGGCTCTGCTGTAACAAAATTGTAAATGAACTAAATGTGTTTGTGTTTTGGACATAATCTATGGGTTTAATAACTGTTACTTGATTTCACTCACCCTTTCTTGTGCTTTGTTTCCTTTGCAGATTTTTCTATTTTGTACATACAGAGTTTTGTATATACTGTATATGATGAGCTCGCTGGGCAGCGACAAGGCCCGGGGCCCTCGGGAAAAAGCGCTGCCTGCTGCCACTCACACATCACAACCACAGAAACAGATACAGGTGAGCCACCGCAACCACATGAACATGACAAAAATGGGTGAAAACACACTTGCCAAGCCACAGAAATGTTGATACAACACACCAGCGTACACACAACTACCTTTGCCAACAAAACCACAGCGCACACATTATGCAAGGAGATCTCCTTGGTCAATATTGAAAAAGATTATTTTTAAAAAAAAATGCAGCCACATTCAATAGTGACATCTTGCCTCAGACAATGAAAACCCAGCTAACACTTTCATCCATCCTTGTAGATACACCCATACAGTCAAATGCAGTCTAGTACAACAGCTCTGCCACACATTCTTTTGTAAAGATTATACTGTTAAGCTTTTGTTAAAACATACCCAGAGGTGTTAGTTAAACAACTCTATGTTTACAGACGTCACAGAAATATGGCAGGTTAAATATTAGAAAACACCTCAACGTAATGCAGCCTTATCCAGCACCACTACAAAACTACTTCCTTAATAATAATAATCATAATCATAATAATAATAATCACAATCATAATAATGATATTAATAATAATTCTGACAGTGTTGGTTCATACTGAAGATACTTGTTTTTGTAAATGTAGAATTTATGCCTGAACGTTTATATGGGATTGCATTACATTTTACAGGTGTACCTAATAAAGTGGTCACAGACTTCTCTCTCAACCAAAGTACCCATTGTCTCTGTGTTGCAGGCTACTGCTGAACAGATCCGGCTTGCCCAGGTGATCTATGACAAGAATGATGCTGACTTTGAGGACAAAGTTAACCAGGTGAGAAAAGGCTTTGGGCGTATTTTAGCCGGGGTCAGGGCAAGCTGTCATGTTCCAGGGTTCCTGTGAATCCCTAAAAAGTCTTCATGGGCATTGACGTGTTTTATTTTGGAAGAAAATTCGAAACATTGTCTCTAACCATTAGCAGTTGATGTCAGTTTGTGTTTCTTTCCTTTAATTTTGGTCATTGTAACATTGGTCTTAAATGTCATTGTGCATGCATTAAAAAAAGTCTTACATTAACTTGCCATAAGCTGTAGGAATCCTGTGTTCTTCCATGACTCAAGTACTTTATATGGACAAGAGAAAACTGCAGTTTATGATATTATGTGTAATGCCATGATGTCATGTGGTGCAAAAGTGGTGTATTTTGTCATGACAATGTTTATTCACTACAAGAATATCTTATATGGTGTGTTTGTTGCTTTCCCCAGCTGATGGAGGTGACTGGGAAGAACCAGGATGAGTGCATGGTAGCGCTCCACGACTGCAACGAGGACGTTAGCAGAGCCATCAACTTTCTCCTGGAGAGCACTTCGGATATGGTACATGACACTGTGCTCATTAAATCTCATTTTAAACTTTTTTAAAAATTTTCTGCTATATCAATTTGCATTGTCTAATAGTGTGAATAGACTTCTTTTGAAGGTGGAATATGCAGCAGTCCTGTGCGATGAGTGTTTTTACTGTGGTATGTGAATTTGAATTTGGAAAATTAATGAGCACAGGTTAAAAACAAGAGCATGAACTGTGAACATAAGTGAGAATAATCATTTAAGCTCCAGATTTTCAGTTGCACTTGTGCTGCCACATATTAGATTGAATAGTTTTAACAGCAGACATTTTGACATGTCCCAGTAAGAAAAGCACAGGCATAATTAATAACTATAATTACGGCTGAATATCATTTATGCTGGCTGGGTCCTGGTGTTGTGCATGCTGGCTCTCTGCCAAGGCGTAAACCTCGTGCTACAAGACTTTAGACAACTCTTATTTGCTGTGCTGCTCATGCCATAAGACATTTTTTTGTCTCAGTGTTGGCATGGTGATGTGAGGGTGCACAAACTACACAACAGGTCTCAGACCAAGGCCCTGTTCTTTGTACATATTTAACAGAGTTATCCTTGTGAGAATGCTGAGAATTTGTCTTCAAAGTTAAAATTCATCTGGAAGTGTTGTCAGTGCAACAAGTCCTTAACCACAAACTTGCAAAAGTGCAGGCTTGTTTACAGTTTGCTTGATCATTACCAAAAATTGCTTCTGTATATATTAACCACAGACACAAACTTACTTTCAGATACAAATGGCTCACTTTCTTTCTTTTTTTTTTTTTTATGATGACAGAGTGTTGATATAATTCTGATTTTAGACAATTACGTGCAGGTTATTATGAAAACACATGATCTGTTGGTATAATTTTCACAATTTAGATGAGATAGACCGTGCAAAAAGACATAATTAGTCAACGATTCTGACTGTCAAAAGACAAATGGAGTCTGGATAAACAAATTAATCCACAATCTGCTCTCACATAGCCAAACTAGCTGGATGATAATAAAAAGGATTGTTATAGCGTGATTACAGTATGCTAGCGTGACACAGAGCTAGAGTTCTGCTGTGTAGTACCCTGTGTTTATGCATTGCTCTAAGCCCAATATACAATCACAGTAGTTTTGCTTATAAACACATGTAAAATGAAATCCAAGCCATTGCATGACCTGTGAAGACAGCTGTATTGATTAAAATAGAATCATATCTGTTCTATCAGAGGTGTGACAGATGAGTGAAAAACACAGCTAAGACATTCTGTGTGAGCTAAGGGTGAACATCATAGCCCTAAAATAATATCACAATCAGGACTTCAAATTAGCACCAGCCACCAACAAAATGCTGTAAGATATCCAAGTGGCTGCTAGATTTGCTTAACTCACCAGCCAAAAAACAATGCTAATCTATTGAGTGGTTGGAAGATTTTGGAATTTTGGCAAGATATGTGGGCATTTTTGCAATAATCAAAGTCTTGATTCGATATTGGCAATATTTCAACTTGTTGACGTGATAATATCATAACGTTATGCACAGCAACAACATGATTTTTTTTGGGATCATATTCAAGATTACACTGGCGTTATCACGAACAGTGAGATATGGCACAGCCCTGGTGTAAACAGCCTGACATTGGAAAAGTACAGAAGATATTTGATATCTGTTTGACCTTTTTACTTAGTGAAGAAAAGAATAAAGCAAACTGGCACATTGCTGCTCAATATTAGGTAACATGTTCAGAAAATGAACAAATGTTGTAAAAATATTATGTTATTTTGTAAATACTGGTGCAAATGAATTCAGTAAAGTAGTCTTAAGGATATCCTGAGTGTTAGCTTGCTCTTTGTAACATCAGGGTCTTTTAGCATAAAGGCACACCACTGTGCACAATTTCCCCTCTTCTGCTCAGAGAGCAAACTCAGTCAGGCTACGAAATGTCTGGCAAACACTTAAGTGTTGTTCTGCCTTTGTGTTGCGAGTCCAAGTGAGTGTCCCGACACTTCTAAAGAGTACCAGCCGGCACAGATGGCGTGGAGAGGCTGTAGGGCAGGGCAGCCAGCCAGACAGCAACCTTGATTGTGTTTTTGGTTTTGTGGAAATCCAAAAATAACAAAAAGCTGGTTTTCTCCTGTTGATGTGGAAGTCTCTGTTGTTATGGTATATGCTGCAACCCGGTGACTTCTTCTACTTCTGTTGTACTCTTCAAGATCCTAACGGTCATAAACAAAATTAAATGGTTACTGAGTGAGTTTTCTGATGCTTCAAAAGTAGATGGCAAGAGAAGAGTGACCTGCTATGTAATAAACACATCAGAATGTTGTTTTACCAGTAAATTTTGAGTTGTTTTAATATTGACTTTCTATCATTACAGGTCCTCATCTGATATTTGTTTTCTCTTACGTAACACTGCTGCTTAGTGTGCACTTCAGTACATAAGTTGGTCAAAAAATAGCTGACATCACAACTTTCCTGTAACCATTTCCAGAAGTGTTTTTATAGTGTCCTCCTGTAGTGTTTGGTAGTGCCTCTTTATCCTCTTGAACAAAATACTCTAACCTCAGAATGCCAGAGGCTACTGCAACATGATACAACTGAAATGTCAGTGAAATGTAGGCAAAGAAACTTTCTTTATTAAAAAGGACTGCCTACTTTGCTCACTGAGGCATATTGTCGGTGCTGATACCTTGTTTTATTTCTGGCTGTAGTTTTCATATTTTGTGCTCCAATTTGAATAATTCTTTCTGGTTTTTTTTTCTTCACCGTTCCTGTTCTGTGTTTAGACCTCATGGGAGACGGTCGGGAAGAAGAAGCCCCTGGTGAAGGAGGGTCCATCAGACAGCAAGGAGAACAAGGAAAACCGAGAGAAGAAAGGAGAGAGGGAGGCTAGCAAGGGCCGCGCGGCAACCAACCGTAAGGGCAGGGGGGCCAGTCGCAGTCGACCGGGTAAGGCGTCTAAACTTCACATTAACATTAATCGAGTTCATTGTCTCCCGTCTCTTCTGCAGCTTCTCAGTCATTTATCTGTTTGTTTTATTACGAAAAACTGTTACTAATGTGGTGTCTGTTTCTATTTTTCCTTGTATTTGTACAAATACAGCACGTCCAGAGGAGAATGGCGTGGAGGTGGCACCAGTGGACAGAGGTTCAGATCGAGGTCGGAGGGCTAGAGGCGGTGGCCGAGGTGAGCAGGTACACAGTACAACACTTTTCAGTCCGCTCAACACAGGATTGGATGTTGTTGACCTTTTGTGTGAATGTTACGCAGGATCTGGAGGTCGAGGTAGAGGCAGAGCACCGCCAGGGAGCCGGTTCTCAGCCCAGGGCATGGGGTATGGTGGCACCACACATACACGCACAAACTCTCAGTGATTTTCACATATTTTTAGGTGTAATTTAATTAGAACCGGAGAGTTTTTTCAGCTAGAAAAAGGAATTTTGTTTCTGACAGAAAGTCAGTTGTGTTTTTCTTGGAACTCAGTATGACATGTCTTTCCATACCCCTGCGTTTCCTCCTTAAAGGTTTTCTGTTGAAAGTCTTAAGTCACCAGTCGCATTATCATCTGAATAATAAATGTATCTCACCTCAGCCTCTACACGGCACCAGAAACCCAAAGCACAAATAATTCCTCTGTTTTCTAATAGGAGCTTTGCGTAATGAATAGTATGAATAAACATTATTACTTCATTGTTACTTTGATCTGTTCTGTAAACACAACATCTATTGGGCGTCTTTCTGTCCTGGAAGTGGGATCCCTCCTCAGGTGCTCTTTCTGAAGTTTCTACCACTTTTTTTCCCCATGTTTTTTCCCCCCTAGTTGCTTTGAGGGGTCCAAGGACAGAGGCATGTCGTAGGCTGTAAAGCCCTTTGAGGCAAATTGGGATTTTTGATAATGGGCTTCATAAATAAAATTGACTGAAATCTGTTTTTTTTTCCTTTTCTATTTGATTTTAGAAATTGCCTGGTATTACTGCTCTTTGTGATTGTGTTATTATTCCGCATATTGATCCGTTGTGTCTAAACAGAGAGCGATAGAGACGAGCAGACACACATACACACTCACGCAAGTAGGCAGACAGACAAAAACTTAGCTCTATGTGTGATAACAAAAGAGCAGAGGAGAAAATTGCTTGCTGACCAGTGTGGAGTAGGCGATAAAGAGAAAGAGAGAGCGCCAGACTACGTCAACACTGTTCCTTATTTGAAAATTATATTTTTGGTATGAAAAAGAAAGTAAAATAAAAAAAAAAAAAAAAAAAGGTACCATCGGGCATAAGAGTACCTGAATCAGTTTAAATGTGAAAGTTACTCAACTCCAGAGTGGACGCTGTTAAGTAGGATTATAATTACCTAAATCTGTCAACCCCTCCCTGCCCATTCAGTTTTTTTCAGTGTAACTAAATATACCTCTCCTTGGCTGTTCCCAGGACCTTCAATCCAGCGGACTATACCTCAGAGGCGGGGTCAGGGACCACACAAACTGAGGTGTGGGACACAGCGGCCAACAACAGCACAGATGGTACAGGTGAGCAGATACGCCACACTTCAAACTGTGATGAACAAGTACATTTAATGTATTGAGCAGATAGTACTGTTAGCTCTGTGTATTTTGTGTAAATGTACATAAGCTAGAGGCATCCTGCTTTGTGTTTATATTCTCATCCCACCTGTATTTGAACTTTCATCACTGGTTGCTCTTCAGTTACCTGGAGACATACCTTGGAAGACTGGTCAGCTGAGGACTGGAGTGAAGATGTTAGTGTGAGTTGACACAATTACAGTAGAAGTCTGTCAGTCACAATCAGATGTTTTGGTGTATAATTAAAACATTTGTGTCTCTTGTGTTTTTGTTTGTTCCTGCAGCTCTCAGAGACCAAAGTGTTCACCTCCTCATGTGCACCTGCTGCTGAGAATCACATCACACCTGGGCAAAGGTAAGTAACTGGCTTAATTGTAACATAAAACATTGGTATATGGAGGTACACACATTATTGCAGTTTATTTTAGTTTGACAACAATTACTGTGCAGCAAAATGTTTGGTATTCTAAAACTCTGTCAGTCATGGAGGAGTAACATTAATTCTGGTATATTTTTACATGCTGTAAAGTTATTGGCAATGGAAAATCAGTGCTATATACACATACAAGTATCTATTTAAAACCCATTACATTGGCAGCCTTTGATCTGGTGTCCTGCAAGCATCTTCTCATTGACTTTACCAACTGTTTCCGTGTTAGTCTGGACCTCGCCTCTCTGCTGCAGAAGCCTGTAGTTGGAGGAAGAGAACCACCCTCATCCTCTTCCTCTCAGAGTCTGGTCTTCACCAACTCCCACCACCACCACCACCACCACCACCAGCCACCGCAGCAGCAACAGCAGCCGCCCCCCAGCCGAAACGCCACCAGTAGCACAAGCTATGCTCATGCTGCTCTGGTAAAAGAAAAAAAAAAGCTCTTAATCCGAAGTTACTTTTCTCTGCACCGGTTTTTCATACACATTCCTTCATGTAATCACTTGTGAACAAACACAGAAACAAAGACTAATGATTGCACTTTCTCCTCTTGCCTGCGTCAGTCGTCAGTTCTGGGAGCTGGTTTTGGGGACTTGGGCCAGGCCAAAAGGACTCAGCCCAGCGCTGGAGCTCAGATACTGGAACAGCTGAAGGGTCCTGGCTTGGGGCCACTACCCTCATCCCAGGCCGTGGCTCCTGCCAGCACCCAAGGAAGCAACACCTCCATTGGCCGACTGCCAGGCCTAGGAGCATCTGTACCTCCACCCTCCTCATCTAGCTGGGACATCAAGGCTTCAGAATCCAACACCACCTCACTGTCCTCACAGTTCAGCCGTAAGTGTTAAGTGGGACGATCCTAGTGCAGCCACGCATTCAGGTGTTTTTGTCATATGTTTTAATGTTGACACGAAAATACGCCTTTTTAAATAAATATACTTCATCCTTTGTTTGTTTGTGTGTCTGTGACTGCAGGTGAGTTTGGCCTGCAGCCAGAGCCTTCTCTTGTGCTGAGCCAGCTGGTTCAGAGGCACACCGGCCCCTCCTTGCCTCTGGCACGCCAACCCAGTCCTCCATCGCAACAACAAGCGCCCCACGCTTCAGCCTCACCTGCTCCGCATCACACCAGCACGCCAGTACAGGCAGGCCCGATGATGGCTGCTGCTGGTGCTAAACCTCCTGCCCCTGGCGCAGGGCTGGACCCTCAGGGCAGCAGTACACCACAGCAGCAACGGGCACAGCTCAAAGGCCAGAAACGAAGGATACCTCCCACATCAAAGGTAGGGGCTTTATATTGATGGGCAGAAGTTGCAATGACAATCTGATGCACGTAAGGGTACTCTAGAACAGTGGTTCGCCACTGGTGGATCGTGATCCAAAAGTGGGTCACGTCTCTGTTCTAAATGGCCAGCAAGTGACTTGGGACTAAGTCAAGTTTGTAAAACACACTTAATAACTTAATAAAAACACACAAGTGAAGTGATTTTTCAGCACAGAGCTTTGATTTTGAAGTGTTGTTTCCTGCTGTAGAGCGAGAGGTTTTTTTTTAGTACAGCAGCCTTTTTACTGCCCTGTTCTTGGTATTATTCGCCCTATTAACATGCTTTTGTCACAAGTCTTGAGGCTTTTAGTAATTGCACTCTATTCTTGCAATCATTGTGTTCCAAGCCCACGTGTTTTTTTACAATTTGAGAAATAAAATTGATTATGTAATGGTTTTCCTATGTGCGGACTGTAAACTAATGACTAAGGAGAAAACTGGACCAGTTTTTAGGATTAGTTTTTGGGGCTTTTCTGCTTCATTTCTGATAGTGAGAGAGAGACAGGAACGGCAGGGGAGAGAGAGGTGATGGGGTGCAGCAAAGGGTCAGGGCTGTACTTGAACCTGGGCTGCTGCAGGGAGGGCACAGCCATATGACTTATAAACTTGCTTGTAACTTTGCTCATGTGTGCATTATGGCTACCTCGCATTCCCTGTGTCCATTAGGAACGATGGTCGTGCACGTCCTCAGAATTGGCATGATACGTCTGCAAGATTCAATACACACATGAATGGTAGAGGCAGTGTTGGCTTGAACCAGACAAATATTGCTATTGTCACGGCATGCTTGAGACAAAATAAGCATTTTCTACCCTGATTTGCAGTGGTCTCAAATTTAAGAATATAGTAACCCCTTTGAGTGTCCCCAGGTTTATTGTTACATCTTACAACTGGGAAGTCTTTTTGTGGTGTGAGTTATCTTTTGTAGTTCATAGGCAAGTATGTGAACAGTTCAGTTCACAATGCAGCCAGTTTTCTATGTAAATACATGGCTCAAAACCAAGTGTATTGCCTTAATGGAACGAGCTCTACCATATGAGATACCAGGGTGCCTAGCTCTGGGGTTTCAATCTTAAAGCTATGTCTTTGAAAGGTTGTTACTGCCCTGTGTTGGTCTGAGATTTTGCATCAATGCATGTATTTTAGTAAATGATGTGAATGTCTTGTCCTAAACCTGATTGTGTTCCCTCCATCCTGGCAGATCCCCTCCACAGCAGTAGAGATGCCAGGCTCGGCTGATGTCCCCGGGCTAAACCTCCAGTTCGGAGCTCTGGACTTTGGCTCGGAGTCGGCATTGCCGGAGTTTGGAGTTGTAGACAATTGTGCGAGTGCAGCATCCAGGGAGTCCACACCAGCTCCTGTCCCAGCACCACCTGCACCGGGACCAGGGACACAGAGCCAGACAAGCCTGTACTCCAAACCGCTCAGGTACTGTCACTGCTCACTGACGAGTTCCATCTCTTTAGTATATATAAAGAGATTTAGCTCTAAAATGCTACAGATCAGCCATAAAAGACATATAACCTAAGCTGTCAGTAAACAAATTCTAATAACATGTTCTTCTGACCCTGCTGTTGTCTTGCAGTGAGTCACTGGGCAGCCCTCTCTCCGTCGCCCTGCCTCTCCCCCTCTCCTCATCAGAGCCAGTATATCACTCCTCGGTGCCGTTGCCCAGCCTCACTCCCTCCTCATTAGGGACTGCTAGTTCCTCTAACCCTCCCTCATCTTCTTCGACAGCCTCCACCACCTCCTCCTCTGTACCTTCCTCCTCTCACTTCTCTACAGTGGGAGGAAGTTACGATGGGACCATGCCCCCTCACACACGACTGGCCTTTTCCCAGAGCAAAGAGGCCACAGGGCCAGTCATGGTGAGTTGAAATAGCCAACAGAATTGCTCATCCTGCCTTTAAGGGATTTTAACTTTTGCAGATGATGGAGATGAGTAATTTCTCAAATTCAAATATTTCTCACATTTCTTCAACCTGTATAAACAGTGTGACACTGAGACATTTCAGGTTGAAGCTAAATACCCCCCCAACCCCAATGTTACATCACATTGGAAAAAACTTTTAGAGAAGCTTACCAAAATTAGAATTTGGGGATTTGAATACACCAGAACACTACTGGAAAGCATAAAATACTCATTATTCACTGACACTGAGCTGCATTTTTCTTATCACCAGAATGGTCTGAATGGTGTAAGGACCTCTGCAGCTCTAGACAGTAAGTTACCGACTTCCAAATTATTTGTTCAATGTATACTTCCTATTGTAAATGTCTATCAACAGCCATCATTTTGGGGCTTGGTTGTTTTGAGACTATTGCAAATAAAAACCTTCATTTTCTTCCTCTCAGCATCATCAACATCCTCCACACCGAAGCCAGAGTCTCCGTCTCTGAACATCAGCACCAACGGTGCCTCAGCGCCCTCCTCCCACTTACCCTCCACCCTGCCTGCACACAGCTCCACAACACTCTCCAACCTGACACAGGACCTGCCCTCAGCCAGCCAGCTCAACTCACTCAACAGGTGACAAACACTCGTGGCACACTGATCACCAGCTTAACTTGGCAAAAATGAAACTTAATATTCATTGCAGTTGAATTTATAACCATGTTTGGCCATACTGAATTCTCAAGAGAGTTCAGACTAGTGGATGCCTGCAGCTGCCACTCCTATATATATATATATATATATATATATATATATATACAGTATATGCAAATGTATGTATAATTACAGTGATACTGTCTCAATGTTAAAACTGCAGTGATTGAATTGAGGAACGTAGTGGTATACAAGCTAAAATATGAATTATTTCAGTACCCCAACAGCACACTGATCATCTCTTTCCTCTGACTTCACTCTACAGCCATGTCAGCAGTCATTCCTCAGTTTCAGCTCTGGGCTCCAGCTCTCTCACTGTAAGTACCTGTCTCATTTTCCGCAAGCATTATTTCTTAAACCTACTATGTGATGACTCATTCTGTGTAATGATATGTAACCAAACACCTGACTCTGTCTAATGTAGGGTCTTCACGATGCTAGAATTTCTAACTTGATACCGATACCCAGCAAAATACTCAGTACTTAAGACCATTTTAATTACCACTGCGAAAAATGCCAAAAAATTAAGAGGCATAAATAATATTTTTAATGAAGATAAAATCAATTCAAATGACAACAATGTTTTTATGTTGCCTCAGGTAGTGCAAAAAACAATAAACCAGCAAGCCAACTGTAAGATATCAATGACAACAATGACATACATATCTACTCCGCTATAGCTCTATTTATTTTCTGTGTATCTGGTAACTTGGTACCATATTTTTGTCAGCGATTAAAAAGAGTTTGACGTATTCAGCTGCTAGTGAAGGGGGGCTGTGAGCCTGCCTGTCTGCAGTGGTGCTTGGTTGTGTGTGTAGTTGTTTGCCAGTGGAGACAGGAAGAGCGGACTGTTGCAAATGAGTATCCCATCCAGTACTAATTTATAATGTATAATTATTGGAGTATTGATTTTTTTGACAAGCATAGTTACATGCCACCTAGAGCTCCATGGTTTCAGCATTAAAAGTTTTCTTTTGCATGCTGTCATGTTGATACAATATAAGACACTGCATGCCAACTAAAATCAAAGTCACAGCCAATGAGTCAGTGAATGTTGACGCCATGAAAATATGGAGGGAAATTGATGCGTGCCATCTGGGTTTCAACACAGGGAAAAAAAAAGAAGGTTGAAGATCCCTTCTCTGCAGTATATTAGTGCCAGCACATGGGCAGTGTGTTTATGCATTGCCAAATAAAATCTGAAAAGTAATTTCAAATTGAACCGCTGTCACTCTTCCTCTCTGTCTTCAGTACACCAGTGTTGACAACAGCAGCGTGAGCTCTCTGGCTCCTTCCACTGGCTCCTACACATCATCGCAGCCCTCAGCCCTCCACTCAACCCACAACAGCAGCAACAGTAGCAGCGGCATCAGCCACCTGGCCAACATGCCCAACATGGGCAACAACATGAGCAGCACAGTTGGTGGTATCGTTGGCACCAGCGGACTTCACTCTGCTGCCATCGCCGCCAGCACAGCGCTGGGACTTGGCTCCAATGGAGCTACTGCCACGTCCAACCTCTCTGCACCGAGGACCACACCCCTGCTCTCCTCCTCCACTGGTACAAAGACACCCTCCAGACATGGAGGAATGTACATTTGTGATGGGTTGTTTTCACTCATTGTTGTGTGCTCCTGTGAAGCAAAACCTGTGGGTGTGTTGCTGTTCCTTCACATGAAAGTATATGGAGCTCATGTTTGTCATGTCATTGTGTTGTCAGGTAAAGCTCCTCCTAACTTGTCCCAGGGAGTGCCTCCTCTACTGCCCAACCAGTATATCATGGGCCCAGGGGGGCTGCTGCCAGCATACCCAGTAAGTAGCACCCAATCAGTAGCCCTTTCTTATATTGAGATCCCGCGATAGGTCCGCAATGAAAACCCTTCGTTATGCCGGCTTTGATTCTTAAACAGAACTAAACAATGGCAGCATAATATGTGTGATTTTCAGAAAGCATGCCGATGTTCTGGAAGCAAAAAAAGTGTGTCGGGCAGGATATGCAATATAACAGCATGGGCCTCTAGTGTGACTTATAACATCAGCATCAGCAGCACTTTATAAACAATAATAATGGCGTAATATGGTATGACAGTCACTTACTGTCCATGTGATATGGTAATTAATCTCACTCTCTACTCGGAGGGTGAGGAGCTCCAAAACCTCATTGTCTCCCCAATTTGCAGACATTTTCGGTTGCTGTTCTTCCTCTTTGAGTTAGCTGCTAACTGCTATCAGCTGCTTTTTAAATCTCCCTGTGGTGGGTGGCACACATAACATGTTATCAAAGCATCACACCTTTGCGCCCCTATTTGGCACTTGTACCTTTTGTAAGAAATGTGAGGCTGGATAATGCCAAGACGTACCGGCCTTGAACAGGCAGCGTAAAAGGGGCTTTATTAGGCCACATTTAAAAACTGAAAAAAATCTGCGTTCATTTGATAACATTGTGAGAGCGATCCTCGTGTACACAGATCTGCAAAAAAACAACCGAAAACGCTGTAGCATGTATGCTAGGCCAGTAGTTAGCGGTGTAACTTTGTAAAGACACACCATAGAAGAGCACCAAGCGCGGGGAAAGTGCGGCTGTGATGTCACTGTTCTCACAGGATTGCCAGTTTACATGGTGACAGGAGGGGTTGTGTTCTCAAAAGATTATACTCTGGAACCCAGTTTCAAAGGTTTGCATTTTCAGGCCCCTAAAACGCTGTTGTCGTGTGAACAAAAGGCCAAACCGCAACAAAACTGCTGTCATATAAACGGCCCCTTAGTGTGCTTGTTTTGCTTATAAATCCCATCTATTCAGTCCCATCGGATTATTGTTGAAAATTCAGTTTTTATTTCCTTAAAGAGATCTTAGTGACTGTATGTTTGTTTTTAATTTGGCACATGTAGCAGTGTTTATAGCTGACTGTACCTGTCCTTTGTGTTTCACAGCAGATCTATGGCTATGAAGACCTACATATGCTCCAGTCCAGACTGCCAATGGTGAGCCTCATCACAACGCTCTTTGCCTCTTCTCTAGTTCTTACTCCATATTTTATTATCTAGGTTTTTTTTTTTGTGACCCCTCCCCTGATCCTCTCCTGTCCCTTCAGCCCTCTTTGCAGGATTACTATGGAATCACATTCCCGGGCCCCACAGCGACTCTCTCTGGTAGAGATGGGAGCCTAGCCAACAACCCCTACTCAGGTATAACACCTTCACCTTTCCCTGGCCTAAAGAAATCCTAAAATCAAGTGTTTGGTCTCACGCAACATCTCAACTTTCTTTGTCAGGTGAAGTCACAAAGTTTGGCAGGAATGACTCCACCTCCCCAGCACCCCCCACAAGCCTGGCAGCCCCGCAGCCTCCCCAGGGCCAGAGCCAAGGACAGAGCCAGGCACAGCCTCAGCCTCCCCAGGCCCAGCCTCAGCCGCAGGGCCAGCCGCAGCACCACAGCAGTCAGCAGGCCTTTCTGCCTCCGGGCTACAGCTACACAGGCCTGCCTTACTACCCCGGGGTGCCTGGTGCCGTACCAAGTGCTGCTGCCTTCCAGTATGGCCCCACCATGTTTGTTCCTCCCGGGGGCCCGGGACCAGCCTCAGCCAAGCAGCACAGTATGGGCCTCGGCCTTGGAAACCCCTCGGCGAGCCCCTTTCAGCAGCAGACACAGCAGCAGCCCAGCGGTTACGGCCAGCACACCTTCAGCTCAGGTCAGTGAGCACACAAATTAATTTAGGTTAAAAATATTTACAGTATATTGTGTTGATTTTCTTGCATCTGCGTTAGTGCGTATTATTTGAACTCAGAAGTTTCGCTTTCTGTGTATTTCTGTTCAGGGTATGAGGAGCTGACAGCGGGGCCAGCAGGAGTGGACTACAGTAAAGGATACAACTCCTCCTCACAGGCACAAGCCAAATCTGCTGCTTCTGGGCCCGGGAAAGGTAAGAAAAAAGACTGTTTCTAATATGTCTATTTAAAATGTAAGTTTTTAAAGTCATGCGGAATAATAATGTATATATGTTGTTGCTGTCCTTCTGCTAGGCGTCTCAGTGACGTCCAGTAACTCGGGTGTGCCAGACATCAGTGGAAGTGTTTACAATAAGACCCAGGTGAGCCTCAAACACCTCCACTCCTCAGCAACCCTGTTGTCTTACTGTGTAAATAGTGTTCACACCAATAATTATATAACAAGGTTTTGAGTTGAATTTGTCCCTCATTCTCCATCTGTAGTCTTTTGATAAGCAGGGTTTCCATGCGGGGACCCCTCCTCCCTTCAGTCTGCCATCAGCACTGGGGGGTCCAGGCCCTCTGAACCCTGGAGCAGCTCCTGGAGGCTATGCACCGGCCCCATTCCTTCACATCCTGCCTCACCAGCAACCACACTCACAGCTGCTGCACCACCATCTAGCTCAGGATGGACAGGTAACACCCGTCGATGTTTTGTTACTGCTGCATAGGTTTTTACCGATTAGAGTTTCTCCGATGCTTAAAACATACGTCTTTCCATGTTCAGAGTGGTCCGAGCCAGCGTGGCCAGTCCAGCAGCCTTCAGCAGAAGAGCCAAGTCAACAAGTCGAGCTACGGCAGCTCCCCCTACTGGGCCAACTGAGATGGCTACATCTACAGTGTGTGTGTTTGTGTGTGTGAATGGACACGGGCACACAACACCACACCTGCGTATGACTGACGAGATCATAGAGGGACAAACCATTTTACAACACAAGCTAAAACACACACTACCACTCCCCTCCCCTTTGCTCTGTATATCCCCTTTTCAAATTTATGGCTGTTGTATGTAAAATATATTTATGTATGTATTTATACAGTATATATGTATTGGTAGGACATAAAATGTGGTTTTCTGCATTTTGTTTTTATTTTGAAGGACATTTTATTTCAAAAAAAAAAATGTGGAAAGACGAGAATGCTAAATCATGGAGATGAAGTTGGTGAATATACTTGAACACAAGCATCTTGTGATGTGGATTTTTTGTATGCATACATGAACTGAGAATGATGTACATAGATTCTACACATCATTTTCACGGCAAAGGCCTTTTTTTATTTTAGAAGAAATATGTTTTTGTAACTTTGGTCTCCCGCATCTGTGAATCCTTATATTGAGGGTGACTTGAGTTTATAGCTTGACTTTTCTTTTTGCCCCGTTTCCCTCCATCTGACTCTCATTCCTCTTAACTAGTTGGCTGGTTTTACCAGCCAGGCCTTGGATTTGATGTCATTTTAACATTGGTTTAATCCTTGTTGTCCAAATTAAAAGCTCTGAACAGTTTGTATGGTTCTGGCATCAATATTTTTACCAACTTTGTTTTCCTGGATTCAGATCCACTTTTCATGCACACATAGCATCATGCTAAAAAATTATAGCCAAAGCTATAATAGATATATAAAGCCAAAGCTTTCCCAGTTGTGCAATGTAGGATAGTCATGGCACAAGCAAACACTTAACGACATAATTAATATACTAAATGTCCAAATGATATCATTGTGCCAAACATGTTCAGGACACAGTCAGTATGGACGTCAGTACCTCTGAGCACAAACTAGAAAGGCCAGTCACAAGTCTTACAGGTTCAGGCATCAGTACCAATGACAACTGAATTGTAGGTAATAATATAATACCTAATGCTCAAAGATAAATGTACCAATAACTGGAACATGCAAGTATGTATAGATGGAAGCCTAAAGCACTCACTTGAGAAAAACAAAAAGTTATTTTCTGGATTAACGACATTAGCCTATTATCTCACAATTCAATCAGAAAAAAAATTCATGGGAAAAAAAGTTGTACTGTCAAATTGTCAAGCAATTTGATTGGTCGAGAGGCATTCCACGAGTGTTGACATAGATTATAACTAGCGCACTAGAATGGACTCAAAAGTAGTCAAAAATAGTCTCTTAAAGGGCTCTGATTACAACTACATCCCTGGGACTTCTAACTCGTCATGTATCACTCCGCTTCACAGGTGATTTTGATTGTTAATTAGGCCTACATTAACATCACTGTAGACTGTAGCGTAACCGACTGTTCTGGAGGCCCTTGGAGTCATTGTTTATTAGTTATGCAGTAAGGTGAACTCAGGACGCTCGGTTACATTGGCGGCAGCGGTGTTTTCCAAAAAAACTGCTGTGAGGGATTTTCTGTGGACGTGGGGAGCCGTTAGCTGTGCTGTTGTTTTTTTTAGCTTAGCTGCCTCAGTATAGCTAGCCGGCTAACCCCCGCGTGGTGCTTCAAGACTGCACAACTATGCTACGGACATTTGGCGCGGAGACGAAGAGCTTCTTAAACCCGAGACGGGGAAGTTTGACAGACGCTCGCCCAGCAGGGACTAAGGTTGACCAGCCCCCTCCCTTCATTGGCGACGGGAGCCAGAGTTTCCTCAGCTGGAGGAGGCTGTCAGCGCGAGTGCGGGAGGCGGCGGAAACTGCAGTTGTGAGCTGGTGAGAATACTTTCAACTCGAGGGACACATAATATTATTATTTCACTGCAAACACACATATAATTGTACATGTTACTAAGCAGCTGCCCTGCGTTTAACATGTAGACCCAACTAACACACAGTAGCAGGCTTGCGGGAGAAAGTTTTGTGTTGCTAGGCAACAACTATCACTTCCGGCGGCTGCATCAGAACCAAACAAACAAATCATAAACAAACAAACAAATCATAATCTGTTGTCGTGCATATCATCACGGCTGTGCTTATCGACTGAATCACAGCCACGATGATATACAGTAAAACATTACTGCCTCTTGTGTGAAAATGCTTTAGTATCTCAGAATTATTAGTTTTAATAGATTTTTTTTTTTTAAAAAGAGATCTCATTAAAACAGGAATTACAGGAATTAACTAGATTATTTTGTTTATTTGGAGAGCAAATTTTATTCTCAATGAAATATGACGCAATTCCCACTCGGGATCAATTAACTATTTCTGATTCTGAAAACTGTCAATTATTCTGAGATAAATCTTTATCCAGATAAAAAAAAAAAACCTATGTATTAGCCATTTCAGTTATTTATAAGATTGGCAACTGCTCACCCTCATGTAATTTGGGGGGAATTAATTTAATCAGTAAGCTTTACTAATACTAGTCAGAAACAACCTGTCATTTTGTATTTTGACATAAACCATGATGGTAAAGAAAAAAATGAATGGCAATGGTACAAAAAGGTGCCAGATACCAATTCAAAGTGCCGCTGAAACACGTCAAATTACAAAGAGGCAGCATCCTAAAAATGACAGGAAAACTGCCCTAACAAGATAAACAGTCACTAATAGATCATTAGTCACGTTAAGCACTAAAGCCTCAGTGCCAGTTAGCAGGAAACTTACTTGAGATCTCACAAGTGACCCATGAACCTGCAAAAAAATGACAAAATGTGTTTCCTTTCAAAAGTTTTAATCCAGTTATTTACAGAATTACAAGTATATGTCACTGATGTCAAGGCACAGTTACTAGCATTTCTTTGCAGTCTAACCTGCTTTGAGGTTGCCCCAAAACAAAAGACAGTACAACATAAAGCTGCTTACATAATCTTGCTTCAGTTTAAAAGTAAAATGAATAAAAATAAACTGTACACAGGTATAAAGATTCAGTCTTTGACCACATTGTCTATTCTGCAGCCTCTTTTTTCTTCTTTTTCTTTTTCTTCTCTGCCACAGGTGTTTCTGGGGTCTCTTCTGCTGGCTCTGCGTCCACCGTCTCAGTCTTTTGTTTCTTTTTCTTCTTGGCAGGGGTTTCTGCTTCCTCTGCTCCATTATCTGTGGCAGCGGCTTCTTCCGCCTGAACCTTCACCTCCTCTGCTTTTCGTTTCTTTTTCTTCTTTGCTGAGGTGTCTGCTCCGTTCTCTGCAGCAGGAGTCTCCTCTGCCACCACCTCCATCTCTTCAGCTTCTTGTTTCTTCTTTTTCTTCTTCACTATAGGGACCGCTACTTCTCCATTTTCCACCTGGAAGGAGATAAAGAAAGATAAGTTCAAATATTAATTAGATTTTCTGTTCTGCTTTAGTCTTAAGTGTATAATAACCCTTTAATTGACTGCCATGTCTGACTCACTTCAGTGATCAAGTCCACTGTTTGGGACCAGCCAATGGTTCGGAGTCATGCCGCTATAGCATGTCGTACACTGAGACAGGACCATGTATGGGTCAAATCTCAAATCAAACATGCAAGGCCAGACGCTATAACTAAAGCTTACCTCAGCTTCACCGTTGGCGTCACCATTTTCTTCTAGCAACTTCTTTTCACGCTTCTTGCGTTTCTTTTCCTTCTTCTCCAGTTTTCGCTTGATCTCAGCTGCAACATCAGTTGCCTGAAACAAGATTGTAAAAAATAATACATGTTACAAATCAGTGGAAACATACAAACTTATCACTTATTTTTCTCAAAAAATCTCAATGCTGCATCAGGCTCATTAAATCAGTTTTTACCCTCACAGTGATGTCAGGGAAAGAGTTGTCATCATTACAGCATTACCAGACTGAAATTATCCCAAGTGCCTTTAACACAACATGGCAACATCGTAACACCAGCCCCTCCAGGGTTTCGTGGGTTTCTTTTGAGATTGTTTCTGCATAAAAAGACCTCATTTCGGGGAAGCTTTTCTACAAAATCGTGACTCATGTTGCAATGCAATGATCTTTCAAAGATTTAGGAAGGTGAAAATTAAAAAGTAGTCAAAAGGATGTCGCAGATTCAGATCCAATGAGCAACAACAGGTCTGCTGGGTTAGCACGAGCTAACACAGCCAACAAAGAGCCGCTAGATGGTCCTAACAATTTACACAGACACCCAAAAGGCCCGACTATGTTTCCAAACCCGTTAATAACCGTTCTGTTGCGTTAGCCCTGTGGCGCTAAAGATTAACACTCTCTCACTCTGTGACAATGTGTAGAGCTCACTCTCCTGGGTGCTAGTCTCATGATACAGACAGCAAGACAAGGAGGGTCTAAGCAAATGAAATGAGATTTTAATTCAATATAACAGTCAAAGGCCGCACCAAATTCACAGAGATATGCTGAGTTGGCATTAACTGCTGCCATCAAAATCCTGAGGGGCTGATTCACTTTAATAGACAATTGATCCATGTCCTATAAAGTGTACCACATCTTATCACATGCAGCAGCTTGCAAGTTTTATTTTTCTGAGCTCACCTCTTTCACAGCTTCTTTCATGACATCCACATTCTTCCGTGGCACCTCGCCTGTCTCGTAGAAAGACAGGCGCTCTTCCACCTGTTCACGCAACTTGTCACCAAACACATTTGTGGGTACCTCTGCAAGAAAGCAGACAACAGAAATCAATCACAAAGCCACCAGAGGATTACAGTAGTTAAAAGTGACACGTGGCTTTGCTCAGGAATAAGCTTGTCACCATCAACCTGAGGGATGAATACTGTTGACGAAAAATATGAGCATCATTGCAATTACGCCACATGGATTGTCAGCCAACGTTGGCGTTACTCTACATGTCTTATTCACCAGAGAAACAGTCGATGCGTGAGGCGATGGTGCACTTGTTGGCCAGATATCTGGAGATGCGGCCTTTGTTCTTGGCAGCAGCGCGTCCAATGAAGGTGGAGTGGAATATCAAACCATACTTGGGGGTGTTGCCACGGGTCTTTAGGGCTCTGTGTGAAAATACAGGTGAGTTCACATTCAGGGTTAACAGTTTTACACTAAAATGTTATCCTAGTCATAAAGTATAACCAAAAAGTACAGATGGAGAAACTAGGTCAAGGCAAATGCATATCCTTCATTGGATTTACAAAGTTTTGTGCTTGCAGTTCAGGACCTTCAGTTTTAGTAAAAACAACCATTTAGCAAGTTTCAGATTTTCTACCTCTGTACTGCAAGTGGCTGCTCAGACTGTGGGGGTGCATTTGGGCGAGAGGGATCACTCCAGAGGAGACGTTTATCTCCTCTGGTCACCCTGCTCTGCTCCTGCCCAGCCCTGCCATCACCGCAGCCACTTCTTTCCCCAGCAGGGAGGGGGTACCCCAGTACCTGAACAGGGCCTTCTCTGCTCCCAGGATCTGAACGGTGGAGGCTGGGTACTTGGCCAGGTTGGTTAGACTGCCGGCATGAGAGATCAGACGAGCTCCCACCTAGAGAAACAAAACAGCGTCAGTCTCACTGAAAGAGAGCTCAAGACCTACGATTGAAAAATGGATTTTGATGAGGACCATCAGCACCGGATAGGTTTTTCAGCACATAGATTCAGGGGATTGACAGATTTTGGTATAACATCATTGGTCCTGGAGTATTATATTTGGTATAAGAGAACATTTTACTTACCACTTCTCCGATTAAGGCTGCAAGATTTGGAGCCACCTGACTCATCTTGGAACGCAGGTACTCCTGCAGCTCCAGCCGATAGGCAGCCAGAGACACGACACGACTGGAGAATCTCTCTATGTTGATCAGGTCAATGGGAGAAATGTCCATACCTGCAGAAGAGATCAGGAGAAGGTGTTGAGCAGAAGGATACTACTACTCAGCAGCTCTGGGCAGTGCGTGTCGTTTCTACTATCAGATGTTAACACTGGTAATTTCAAAGTGAGGGTGTTTCTCCCGACAGGATCCGCAGTGAGGATTTTTGCCTTCACTACAGGTTTATGAGAGAGCTACTCTGCCCCCCTGTGTTAGACACCAAGGACAATTATTGATCCAGGGTGGGCAAATAAGGGGCACCAAATGGTGTGAAGTCAGAAATGTTTAAGATCGTTAAGTGTTTGTATTTTAATCTCTACAGGAAAAAAGGATTCATTTGCTAACCCATGGAGGAGCGTGATGCGTCCAGGATGGCCTGAGCTTTGCCAGCATCCATCACCACTTCCTCCAGGCTCTCCAGATTCTCCTCTGACAGCTCCTTCCTGTTTCCAATAAGTTGAGTCAGGCGGCAGTACATCGAGTTATCTGAGACGATCTTGATCAGCTCTGGGAAGTGATAGCCATACCACTCACTGCAGACACAAGGCAGAGATTGAAAGAAAAGGTAAGCATTTGAAGGATTAAAGACAAACAAACAATGGATGCATCATCAACAAATACTAAAAAATAAAGAAAACAGTGACTGACATGTTAATTAACATACAACCAAACCTACTATTCAAAATGTTGATGTTAGTTGACAACTTTCCACCTGATACAGAGCTGTCCGCTACTGACTTTTAACACTGAAACACACTTGGTGTTTGCAACTACATGGAATTTGGATGACAACATCGTCATTCAACATAGTAAGTGACTGCCAAACTCAAACTGAGCACAAGGACTGAAAAACCACAATCTGAAAAATCCTCCTTTAACCAGTAGGCACGTTTTATTTAAGTGGTGTGATTGAAGGACACTTTACCGGACGCGCATGGAGAAAGTGTTGATGTCTTTGTCCAGCTGATCCAACAGAGCGATGGACTGGATGATCATGTTGTCGACCCTGTTGACGTTGAACTTGACTTTAGCTCTGGAATAGCTGTGGCCAAGACCCAGCTGGGCCTTGGAGGCAGCCTGGGCAGTCAGACCCTTCACCAGGGAGTGGAAGTGCAGGCGCACACCTGACAGGACAGGTAACAGATAGAAGGTTTTGTCTCAGTTTGCAGGACTGTAAAAAAACAGCATGTGACCAGTGGCTGTTCAGATTTTCAGTATGAACCTTCATGAGTTTCAGGATTACAAGATGACATCACAACAAGCCACATTTTTAGAACATTAAGATTCTCAAGATTTTGATATAATGCTCCCATCCTAGAACTACAAACTCACTGTATTCAATCAGCACAAAAACTGCATACCATCTCCTCACCTCTTGTTATCTCTGACACCACCCCACTGGTCTGGATGGAAATGCTAAATTCCTCTTGCAAGGCTGCTCCAATTTTGGCATCTGAAACCCCCAACATAGCTTTCTTCTTCCCAGAGAGGGGCAGGTTTGTCTCTAGGAATAACTTCAGGTCAGCATGAACAACACCTGCAAGCAAAAGAGGAGAGGTCTCTTGTCTGACTGTACACACTGTTTAAATGAAGCTTACTTTCTGCAGCAAAGACATCTGAAATATGTGACACTGACTAATGTGACTCAAAAGAAGGCTTGTTTATCTTTACTAATTTACAACAATTTTTTCCCATATAAGTCCAACAAGTGCAAATATAAAGTAAAAATGCAGTATCATTTTTGTTTTGTGGTCTTTCAGAGAGTAGAACTTGACTGAGTTTGCGGCAGCTATTTCCTCACAAATACTAATTAAAGCGGATTTAATAACTTTTACAATTGTAAAAAAAAAAATTGTAAAATTTTATTTGAGGCACGTTAAGACTTTTAAGTGACCAGCAGCCACCCTAACTAATTTGCTTAGACAACAAACTAGTTAATTTTGGCAAGATCACACTAATGCTTTGTCAGCTTTAGAATAAAATAACCAAGTAAAAATCCACAATTTTCAGGTCAGCATATTCAAAATACTGCTGCATTCAAAAGGCTTTCCTCGGTTGTTCAGGGTTGACATTAAACTGTCAGCACAGTAACTCAGTGGATTGACAGATTGTTAAAACATCATTACAACCGAGGACAAAATAACAGCCACAAGGTAGGAGATGAGCTTGCCTTCAGAGACTGCATTCATGTTCTCCAGAGCTGCCTGGGCCGACTTGAAGGGGAAGAAAGCAGCCAGGCTCACCATGCTGTTAAACTTCCCAATGTTCAGCACGCTCTCCTCCACCTGAAACACAAACAGTTATCTCTGCTGCATCCGAAAAACAGATTAAACCCGCAAAGAGAAGCGAGGACCGAGGACCCACCTGAGGAAGCAGCATGCCGATCTCCTCCACCTCTTTGACGGCGAACAGCGCGTAGCCCGACGCGTGCTCGAACAACACGTGCATCAGCACCTACAGATGGTGAGCGCATTTGATTAAGTGGTTACAAACAAAAGATATCATGAAAACAAATGTTTTATGTATATTGTTGAGCGGGTCTCCAGTCTCCACGTGGTGACGACGCAAGTCAACATTTCCCCTGATTTTTAGTATCGACATAATTAATGTTAATTTGGTAAAATATGCAATGAAGCATTTTAATGCAGATATGTTTCAGACTTCAGTTACGTAGTTTACTAACGATACATTCAATCTTTTAAACGCAATCACGCTGTCGTCACGGACCCACGTGTTGACCAGGGCCCATGCGTAAAAGTGCCACGAAGCTAACTTAAGCTAACAGCAGAGCTAACGTTAACCCATGGACACGAAAGGTAACTAATGTAATACGACTAAAAGTATAAATCGCATTTTTTCTCGTATATGGCTGTGACTGATAAAGTTGCTCCTGTCTGCAGTCGTAGCCTAAATAGTTCAATTTAAGACGCATTAGCATGCTAATGTTAGCTACATGGGTGGCTAACTGCTCCACTCATGTTGAAAGGCCTTCAGCTAGTCAAAAGTAAGCACATGAAAATAGAGATTTCTACTTCTTAAAGTCTGTAAAGTTAAAGAGGCTTCTACTGCACAATATAATGACAACATCTGTAATTGCCAAACACCCAGCACCCCTTCTCTTACCATGATTAGTAAATTTCTGCAGCAGCACGCAATGCGTGTCTGCTCCTCTCCTTCACCTCAGGAAAAATGACGGCTATCACACGTTTCAGCGAAGTACCACGTGATCCAGCTACCGCGATACCGACATAACACCGCGAGACCCGGGCGAGAAACTCATGGTTTTGTTTGGTTTTTTTTCACGTATTGTTAACAAATCCAACGAAAAGACTGAACCCAATATTTTACTGCGTCTCTTCAGAGTACCGCAGGGTCAGGGGTGAACTTTTTCCTTAGGCAAACCTGAAAGCTAACGTTGCCCTGGTTCCCTCTTCAAAATGTCTATGAGATTTCCCATTGGATTTTGTTTCATTGCAGAAAATAAGATCTGTGGTAAGCAAATCAATCAAGTCAAGTCAATTTTATTTCTAAAGCCCATTATCACAAAACACGGTTTGCTTCAGAGGGCTTTGCAGCATATGACATCCCTCTGTCCTTAGACCCTCACATCATCTAAGGAAAAACTCCCGAAAAAGAACCCCTGTAACGGGGGATGTACGTAACAAACATTTATGATACTTTCAGGTTTTGTTCAGCAAGATAATCTTCACAAATGACCTCCATTTTTAGGATTTGTGAAACCTAAATGTAATCTCCAAAAGTAAAAACCCAGGTTAAAACAAAGTACACTATGGTTGACTTACCACCCCTAAGAGGCTGAAAGAGGCCAGTCTCTTTGCCTTGAGCTGAAAAGTTGTGAATAATTTAACTTTTATCCACACCCAAAAACTGCCAGAAAAACATGTGCAGTAACAAGAGAGAAGCGCCTGACAGGTGCACTGTAGCATCGGGAGAATATGGTTTAGCTTGCAACATATTGCTGGTGAAGTTTTTCTAGCAATGCATGTCTGTGTGATCGGCCCTGAAAGCCGTGTTCACCGCAGCTGATGCAATGATGTTCTGTGGTCTCATTTAGCCACTTGTCAGCAACCCACGTTTTTAAGGCCCATAAAAGTTTTTAAGTTGGCGAGTGGAGTACTTACTGACTCATTTTATGTCTAAGAACAAAACGTGAAAGTCTCTAAAGCATGTGTTAACCACAGAGTTTATTTCAGTCTTCGCACCAAAAACTCATTGACTTTGAGACGAGGGAACCGCAGGTGCTTAAATGCTAATTCATTTCTGGGTTTTAGGACTCATTACTGCGGAGGTCTATGGGGATCAGCTTGTTTCTGGAGCCAGCCTCAAGTGGCCACTAGAGGAACTGCAGTTTTTGGCAGTTTCTGCATTGGCTTAAATTGTCAGCACTGGAAGTTGCTGCTTGATTCTCACTTACTCTGGCTGACAGTATTGCCCCCATAAACAGATGCAACACTGCCCATAGAGAACTGGAGGGGGGGCAGGAGCTCTAAAAGAGCAGGGCTCTGTCAGTTTGAGTAAAAAAATTAAATTTAGTAAAGTTAGTTAAAAAGGAGGATGCAGAGGAGATTTCTTTCAGCCACAGATAAATACCATAGAATATATGATACATATGTATCAGCATTCTTGGGAGAATTTATGGCAGCAGGACGTGTAAGTGGGACTGAGTCAAGATAAACTACAGTGCCCATGTCTTTTTTCCAATTACAAGTCAATTCCATATACGTAACAACACATTAGAGACAGCCTAACGTCAGGTGATGTAAAAATTTAACAAGTGCTTGTGCGTCATTGGGGTGTTACAAAAAGTGCTACAGAAGAGACACAATGCAATAAACCAAAAACTGTGGCAATATTTTTAATTGTCCAGTATTGCAGTGTATTCTGGCAAACCAAGCCATCACTGTCATTATGGAAAACACTTAAGTATCCTAAGTAGGAAAAAGCATTGTTAACGTTCTTTAGGGTCATGAGGTTTCCAAGGAACGGATGCATCTGGATCTGTTTGTACACAAGTATAAATTACTGGCAGGTCATAAATGTCACATTGTGTTGGATAATAGTTTAGAGCAGAGAATTTATGATGGACTTCTTTGAAAAGATTGTCTCCAGGCTGCTACACACACGCACACACACGACCACAACATTGATGTCCAGCATATTTATCACAATCATCTTTTTGTCAGTATTTAACATTTTGAACCAAATAAAAGTCCCAAACAGACTGAACTTTGCCTTTCAGCAAGCAGTAATCTGTTTTAAGATGAGTTATGAATGGGTTTTATCTTCTTCCTGACTTTGTTTGAGGGTTAAATGAATGTAGATCTATTTGTATGCTGTAAGGCATGCCGAGTGTAAATAAATGAGACCGAAAAGTTATTTATTCATCCAGTTATACAAATAATTAATTTTGTGGTGTCCAATCTTATTTATTCAGTAAAAAAATATAGAGAGAAAAAAATTTAATTAAATGTTAGTTACTAATCAAAATGTATGTGATTACAAAAGGGTTACATCTGAAAGTCTTTCCAGTGAAAGTTTATACGTTAACTAAAGAATTCATTCCAGTGCTTGACATCCTTTTGCCATGCAGGAATGCCTTCTTGTGGCATGTTTTTTGTATAACATGGGTCAGCATAGCCATTTAGACAATTTTTAGTACAAGATGTATGCACTTATATTTTTAGGTCTTTTCAACTTTATTGCCCCTTTTAAAACATGTGTTAGTTACATGACAAGTTACATGACTCTGATGAAGTAACTGAAATAGTTTTGTATCTTCTTACGTTTTTAACAAGGTAACTAATAATCTGTAACCTATTACATTTCAGAAGTAACCTTCCCAACACTGCTCGTAGCTCACACAAACCTTATTATATGCTGCGGCGCTACTCATCAATGTGTCTTTTTGTCAATGGTGAGCTTATTCCCATAATAAAAAGGGGGGAAAAAAAACAGATTCCTGAGTAATATGTGTGTTTCCAGGATCATGGAGGGGAGTGCTTGAAGGAGCCTGTTGAGGAGCGGATGTGAGGGAGGACAGTAAAAGGCTTAGGGCTCAGGAGAGGGCTCGATATAAAGGCGGACTGGGACAAGCAGACGCTCAGAACGGTGGAGCTCTGCTCATCTTAAAGCACACTTCCTTAAACAACTGACCAAAGCTGACACAGCACGTGAGTAACATATGGCTCCTTCTGCTTCCCTGCATCTCGGGGCTTTCCCCCACGCTCTCTGTCACTCCTGTCTCTTTCCTCTTTGACGCCCTGTCTTCATTGCATTTGTGTACAGAGTTGTCTTGCTGTTGTAAGTATGGCTGGTCCGCTCCGGCCTCTTATCTTACTTGTCAGTGGAGCAGTTTGTTGTTTGTTACTTCCATGCTTCTTCCCCCTCCTCCCTCTGCCTCCCTCTTTCCCTATCTACTATCTATTTGTCAACGACTCCCTTGCATAATAATGACATGAGATCCCGTTTGTCCTTCTTCCTCTTCCAACTCATGACAGTTTCTGGCGTGCGCGCACACACACACACACACACACACACTGCACCTCACGACAAATACTGTATGTTGACCTATTTTGACTGCCGCCTCTCTTTCCCGCTGCTCAGGAAACATTCCCTAATTTCTGTAAGTGGCTTGGCCTCAGTGCCACTCACCCCTGTTGGTGTGGAAAGGCTGACTGTACTTTGCATGAACCTGCTGTTCTGCATGCCTGTCTATATACAGTATGTGTATATGTGATGTGTATGTGTCCAGGACGGAGCAGAATGAGCATGCGCGGAGCAGTGGCTGGTTGCTTGGTGCTGGCGTGCCTGGTTGCGCTGCTGGCTGAGAGGACAGAGGGACACATCACCTTCTTCAGTCCAAAGGAGATGATAGAGATGAGGGTAAGCACTTGTGTTGGATTGACTGGACAGTAAGCGCAAGTAGGGCTGGGGGGCACTTTTATAGTGATGTCTGGCATATTTTTATGTAATCATATAAATACCAAACTCTTATTTAAGTTTTTTTTTCTTTCATTATATTGTCCCGTGGTTTCACTGGATGAGCATCACTTTGATTATGTAATGTGCTTTTGGATAATATAGTATTTCTGTCAGACAGATCTGAAATGTTAAGTCAATTGACAGGAACATAATCCGCACATTTTTGGCAATTAAATAACCATGATATTTTTCAAAATTTACAAAATTGCCAAACCTTAATTTGTTCTACCTTCATAGCTGGGAGGTTTTTCCTTTTCCTTGTCTTTTGTTATAGTGTAACATCTTTGGGATTTAATGGATTGGTTGCAAAAATAACTGGCAGATTAATAAACATCAGTTACAGCCTAAGTAGCAAATCAACTGGCTATTTTTTTAAGTTCTTTTTAACTTTAGTGTTTGAGTTTTACAATGCTTGAATGATAAAGTTACAAAGAAGGTCAAGTGGAGGTGCCTCGCATTGCCAAATCACTACAAGGAACTGATAAACTGTCTGTGGGTCAAGAAACAAAACGAGCTCACTGATAAAGGATTTAAAGGAGCAGTGTGTAAGATGTACGGGGATTGAGTGGCATCTAGTGGTAAGAGTTGCAGATTGTGGCCAGTTAAAACTTCTGGTTGGAATTCCCTCGGTGTTCATTGTTCAAGAAGTTTTTACCTGGAGCTGAATTATCTGCAGAGGTCTTCCTCTCTCCCAAACAAAAACACAGAATAAAGCACTTTCACAGTAAAAATCAGCTTTTCTCTGACATTAGACCAGCACCTGCTAATGTGTGCTTACACTTGTTCTCTGATAACTTAAGCTCCTGAGGTTCAGGAGTTTTTTTTTATTGGGAGCCGAATTATCTGCATGGTGCTCTTTAACTCCAAAAGAAACAGACCCAGTGATTTAACCCTTTGAAACCTGTGTACATTGGTTTAATTACTTTCAAAACCATGGGGAAAAGGCAGTGAGCAGCTTTATAATTCATGGCCCAAGAAATTGCAAGAAATTAGTAAAAGTTACAAGAAAACTACCTGAAAATAAGCAAAACAAGAAAACAAAACACACAAGAAAATGACTTAATAAAGTGCGGAAAATTGAAAAAAAAAAATGTGTTTCTTCTGTTACAAAATTTTAAATAAACAATTATAATGAATATAAATATATTTTCTAGACATTTTTCCTTAGGTCTAGGTAAAAAGCTTTTGAGAGGCATTTGAACGCAGCAAAAGAAAACTGATCAAACCAGGTTTTGAAGGGTTAAACCAATAAAAAACCAGAGTAAAGCAGTTACACATTAATTTTGTTTTTCCGACACTCTCATCGTGGAGGGGCTGTGAAAACACAAATGGCCCTATGAAGAAACCGTGTTTAGTTTGTCTCTTCTGGGCTACTGCAGAAACATGGCAGTGCAACATGGCGATCTCCGAGGATGAGGACCTACTCTTATCTTCAGGTGATTATACACTAAAGAAAACAAACTTAATTTATTGTATTCCATTTCTGTAACTATATCCCCCTCAATCCTACACACTGGACCTTTAAATGGGGACTGTGGCTCTTCATACTTGTGTGGAATAACTGTAGGTTGTAGAAGTCAATTCTTTAGAGTAGTTTTTCATTTTTGTGTAAATACAGTGTGTGTTTTGTGTGCCTGTGCTGCAGGGGAGAGAGGGTAGGAAGGACATGGAGCCGCGATCAGAGGACGGTCAGTTTGAAGAGGTTACAGACCAGCAGCCTCCTCAGGTGGAACTTGGAGGGAATCCTGTGAGCACACACTCGCACACCACTTTCACCCCCAGCATCGCTGCAATTTTCACCACAGAGTTGTGTCAGCGAATTGAAGCCATTAACATTTCTTTTGTGTGTCCAGGATAAAACAGTGGAAATTGCCGTCCATCTTTCACGCAAACAACTAGATGATGTGGCTCCGATGCTCAAAGACATCATCCATGAAGCAGTGGAGGACCATCAGAAAGGTACAAGTGCAGTGGAAGATGTAGTGACACACAAAAGCTTCTTAGCAGACCCACAGCATGGCCTTGTGTCCTCTTTTATTATCCAAAGATTATAAGTAGACACACAGTTACAAGTGATAGTGCAATGATTAAAAACGTCTTTGGTAACCACACTGTTCTCCCACTATCTCTGTTTCTGTAGCCAAATAGCGAGGCGGAGGACACCAGGGGATGAACGCTGTACAAATCCTTCAAAAAGCACTGAATGTTCAAATGTTTTGTTGTGTTTCATTGAATCAGTCAATAAAGGAAAGTGATTATGTAACATATTGAAGCCTCTCTTGTCCTTTCTTGAAGAAGCATGTTAGCATGTGTTGGCCACTTGGTGTCAGCATATCTCAGGGAACTCCTTCATTTCACTCTGTCACATATCCTTAATTATAGCCCCATGACTTTCTTGAAAAGAAGAAAACATATTCACCATTTTCATGAATGACAATTACTTAGTGGTTCCCAACCTTTGTCCTGAGGGGACGCTTTTTCTATCACTAACTGCCAATGACTAAGTGCCTATAAGTGATTCTATTCAATGCATAAGAAGAACAGCAACTAATACACTCTACAATAACCAAAATAGTAAAGAAATATAACAGCAGGAAGTTCGTATAAAACAACCCAATTGGATTAATTTTGAGCAGGATAATTCCTGTGAATATTGCTTTTTCTTGGCATTACTTTTCATACAGTTTTTTGTCTGTATTTAATGTGTTTTATTTTTTAATAATCATGCAAGTTTTATAGGCTTACTTTGACAGATCTTCTCCATGTCTTGTCTTGTCTTGACTTTTTTTTTTTAACTTATCTATCGCAGGAAGAGGCTGATTGCAATTATTATGAAGGCTCTGTTGACTGCTAATATGATAAAACGTTTTCAGTGAAATATTGTGTCATAATGGTTTACTCAACAAGTGCAGTAAGAGGGTGGAATTTGACCCCTTTTCTGTTATCAGGCCTCCTATTGCCTGACTGCTGTTTCAGAGCTTTGATGTCAGTCTCTCGCAGACCTCGAAGTCCTTGACCGCGAGGGCAGTGTCTCGAGCTAAAGGGGCTGGGAGAACCAGGTGGCAGTCGCTGTCACAATATTTCCCGGTAACCCCCTCCATCTCCTCTGCTACCGCACAGAAGATTGAGCTGACTGCACCCTCCTCTGGAGACTGTGAGGAAGACAAGAATGGTGAAGAGCAAGAGTACATTCAGCATAAAAAAAATGAGTGATAACTCTGCTGGTGCAAATATGCAGTTTGTTCAAAACTCTGCCCTCATGTGTGTCTAGTATAACCAGAAGTTCAGCATAGTCTGCCACTACAGATTTACATCACAGATAAACATCAGAGTTTCGAGATCAGGGTTTGAACTTTGTTAAGAATGGTTGAAAAGAACCAGAGTAAAGTAGTAGGCTAATCCATCCCAGATGAAAAACATCTGTTCAAGTGTAGCCATGGTTACATGAAGCATTGTATAAACACACACAAACAAGCATATGAAGGGTCTGCTGAGGTTACACTGCAGTCAGTTTGACACTTTCCCAACCACGCTTTGAATCTTTGACATTATCGCCCCAAAAATGTTCTGTTTCATCCATGAAAGACTAACTTCTAGGCCAACTTTGACCTGCGGTACTTCATGAAATTTGCACTAACAATTTATGGAAACTAAAAGCCACAACTGAATCACAGGAATAAGATTATGCTGTTGAGTTATGTAGTTTATTTGAAAACTACATTAATATTTGCGTAATATTCGACAGAATTGTTAACTTGTTTCACTCCATTTCCACTTTCACACAAGTATTTAAATTTCTGAAACCTTTCAAAAATCTTGGAAGGGCAACAAACAACTTAAAAAGAAATGGACCAAAAATTAGGAAGAATTTACTAAAAAGTCAGAGGACAATTACCTGAAAATAAGGAGGAAAAAAAACCAAACAAACATACAACCCCTGACCTAATGACCTAAAGAATATAGTTTTTTGGACATTTTTCCTAATCTTTTGATCATATCTAATAATTTCCCCCAGCTAATGTTCAGATCATTTCCTTGTCACTTTTTAATGCATTTTTTTGCATTTTGCAGAGCAAGCTTTCTTGCCAAGTTGCTCATTGTATGTGTCCCCCCCCCCTTTTTTTTCCCAATTTGTCAGATTTCAAACAGTTAATGGAAAAATAGTAGAGTGCTTCCTGACCATGAAGGCCAGTCACTTGATCCCAAAACAGCTGAGCGTGTAATTAATTTGATGAACACCAGACTGACAGCGGCAGGCACAAAAACTCAATAAGAGAGGATGTCTGTGGGCCTGGCAGAGAAACATGGAAGTTACCAACTACCTTAGACCACAGATGAATTACTGAGCAGGCATGTGCCTCCTGTCATTTTGTAAAAGAGGCAGGGGGGTGGAGCAAGTTAATTATACATGTCCTTAACTGCTCATGTTATGTGGAAGTAAATACACTTGAATTAAAGCTGAGAGCTAGAACTTCAACCTAAGATCATTGTTTCATTCTATATTAAGGTTCTGGAGTACAGCGCCAAAACCAAATCAACATCATAAATCACTGGCATTCCTAGTGCCGACCGACTTTTCCCCACAAAATTAAGTGGAAGCCTGAGACAGCGTCTCCTCTGAGAAACAAAGGATTTCTTAGAGTGATGATCATTCTCACCACGCTCTAGATTTAGTTGATATTATCAGGTTTTCTCCATTAAGGGGCAGGGAAGCATGTGGCAAAGCTTAAGCCGCCCCCCCTCCTTTACTGAAGACACAACCAGATGCTGCAACATGGCCACACTCAGACTTATTCACACTCAAGCTAACATCCTATTTTGTGATTAAAGGACCTAATGACATGATTTTTTTCATTTTCATTAACCTTTTATCAGTGGCTCCTTTTTTTAAAAAAACTTGAGCACAAAAAGGAAGCTGAACTCTGTCGACCGGGGCACATGCCTTTAGTGAGGTGGGTTTACTTCATACTAAATTGCTCTGTTTATCATGGAGTAATTCTGGCGTCCACAGATAAGGGAAACAGCAGATCCGAGTCTTGTAGCTGAACCTGGTACCTTTCTCACTGAGTGAACAAACAGGCTGAGAGTGCATTGGTTGTGTTACTCCTGAACAAAAAGTTATAACTTTCAACCTTGACAGTTGAAAAATATTACATAAATCATGTAGACTCTTCAGTAAAATGCAACAAGGTACCCACCTTGAAAAAGAAAATTCCAACAAGGTTGAAAATGCAACGAACCATGAAAGAATAGTGTCGTATCACTTCTGTCATGACAATACCAGGGTTGACGGAGTTTGCAGTGACACCTACATCCACAAAAAAACAGAGATTCACAGTACAGACAGAAACAGAGGACAGATTAACTGTATGTAAGGCTAGTCTCAGCAACAAGTCTTTGAATGTCTGTCCACAACAGATTGTTTTTCTGATCTTTTCAGGCGACTGAAAAGGGGAAAATCTGTTTCAGCCTCTTCTATAAAAGCTTACAGAGATGTGATCAGACCAAAATGTGCTTGACCGAGGTTGATGCTAGCAAGCACAGAGAACAAAATTGTTTTTCTTGGCGAGAACTTTATAAAAACAAGACACACACAGTGTTCATATGCAGCGGTGTTAAAGGAGTAGAGTGATGAAGCATAATGTTTCAACATTCAGTATATAAAATGACTGATAACAAACCAAATTGAGCCTTATTAAAGTAAAAGGTGAATTTCTTCTTTTTGGTGACAGGTTGTTTATTCTCAGAAAAGGACTCAGGATGTCTCATTTAATGATTTACACTGCTGGTAGAAAATTATTTTAAAATGTGGATTTTAATCCAAACTGACAATTACATTTTAAGATCATTATCCATTTATCATCATTGACATATATTTTCTGTGTATGACATAATTCACACCTTTGTGTCATCCACACTGGATTATTGTAACATGATGTTGTCAGGCCTGTTTTGTGCTAGTACTAAAAGTTTTCAAATGGTTAAGAAGGCTTTAGCTAAAATCTTAACTAAAACTATAAAATGTAATCACATTATGGCAGTTTTACCTGCCCTTCATTGCCTCATGATCTAAATCACACCCATGATGGTCACCACCATCCATGACCTTACTACATTAATGGATGATAATCATAAACATCTTGATTTTAGCCTACCTGTCCCCTTGAGCTTGCGTGCTTGCTCATTGGTGAGGATGATATTGTGCAGCTTAGTGTGGTTGTAGACAAAATCCATGTGGTATATCAGGTTCTCCCCATGAAAGTGAGAGAAGTCCACTTGACCCTTCTTATGGTTGAGCGAGGAGAGGTTGACAATACGTGCCGGAGCTGAGCGCTTCATCAGGTCTGGAGTTAATCAGTGACATCCAGAGCGAGGAAAGGGAAACAGAGATGAAAAGCGGAGGGAGAAAATGAAAGACAAATGTTATGACAATGACATTTCACATCATCACTTTGTATCCATAATAAACCTGCTACACAGACTTACCCAGAAGCAGACTGGTGAGGAGAAATGGTCCCAGGACGTTGGTGGCAAAGGAAATTTCCAAGCCATCTTTGGTTATCTGCCTGGGTAAACCTGATGGTAGAGCAAATAAAAAAAGCTAGAATACCACTTTGCGATCTGTGTGCATTTTGTTATAATTAGCATATGGATTCTTGAACTATGGCCAAAAACTTGTTTTTTGAGGTCACAGTGACCTTTGACCCTTGACCAATAAATTCTAATAATTTCATTGTTGAGTCCAAGTGAACATTTGTGCCAAATTTTTAAGAATTCCCTCAATGTTTCTTGATATTATGTGTTTACAGAATTTAGACATGCAAGCTCACAGTGGACTTAATCTGTGACCACTAAAATCTAATCAGTTGATTGTTGAGTCCGAGTGAACGTTTGTGCCAAATTTGAAGAAATTCGAAAAAGGCATTCTGGAGATATCGTGATATCGTGAGAATGGGGCACATAGACAACCAGAAGACAGGTTGCCTCTGGCCATGGCTCCTGTCGGCACGGAGGCATAAAAAAGGTCTGATTGGATTTTTAAAAATTTGATTAGATACACAATGGTACACTTTAATTTTATACTTAGGAGAGAGCAGTAGTCTCCATGCTGAACACTTGTAGGCTATAATGTCCTCTGTTCCTGAGCTGGGAATTACTGTCCCAATAAACAACAGCGAGTGTCAGTTTGCCAACTCTTTTGGTTACAGACCAAGAAAACATCTTGATCTTTGTTTCCAGATGGGAGCCACATGGAGAATCCATGTGGCTCCCATTTCTCAATGAGAAAAAAATGTTCTTTTTTTTTTTACCATTATTGATTAACTAGTTTATGCAAAGCCAAATAAGCCAAGATTTCATGTGACAATTTGAAATATAGTTACTGAGATGTCTAGGGAGAGTTTACCAGTACAAGTCCCATAGCATGAATCAAAAAATGAATTGATCATCCTAGTAATACAATACTGCTCGGTGAAGCCTTAAAACTCTTTATTCCATTTCTGCTGTGTGCAAAAGTATCACCTGATGCTCCAGCATTGTTGACGAGGATGTGGAGAGCTTTCTCCTCTTCGATAATCCCCTTTGCAAATTCCCTGACAGAGTCCAGGGAAGATAGGTCCACCAGACGCAGGTGGACATCAGAGTTTCCTGTTTTCTCCCTGATCTCTTTGAGTGCCGCTGTCCCCCGGGACTCGCTTCGGCAGGCCAGGATAACACGGGCCCCACGGCGCGCAAAGTCTAAGGCAATAAACTTTCCGATCCCTAGCAGAGTGGATGAGAGCAAAAATGTGTTTGTACTTGATAACAGAACATGTCCATTTAGCAGACAGCAATCAACAGGTGACCTTTTGAAACTATTTTCAGTTCCCCATGTTAAGCCATGTGGTTTGTGATAAAAAGCAAAAGGCTGTGGTTCTTAGGCAGTTTTATTTTTTCCAAGAATGTGTGAAACCTTTTGGAACACAGGCACTTGCACAGCACAGGAAGAATGACTCATTCCTCACTTTGGAGTTTGCATGTTTTCCCTGTCTGTGAGGGCTTGTTCCTAGTATCTGGGTCTCTTTCCACAAGTCATTGTTTCCTCTGTTTATGACATTTACTAATATGTGATGTAAAACTTTGCCAAATGCTCATGAAAAGAGCATTTGATATCCGCTGAAATATTGTATTATCTATTAAATCATTATTTTTATTTAAAATTGGCTTTGCACTTATAATACTGTTTTTAATAACACTGACAATTAAGTCGTACAAGAAAGTGCACTCAGCAGAGTGCAGATCTCTGTCAGGTGTCTGGCACTGCAACAACATCATTTTCAGCTAGCCTGTACTTAAAAGGCAGAAAAGGATTCCTGAAATTCAGAGATGGCTTTAGTTTGTTTTTTTATGTGTGCAACTCCAAGACTTTCAGTGGCTCCATCTGGCTAAACCTATGAAACATTTATAGGGGGGCAACCACTGGGGAACAGGCAGTAATGATCATATGAGTGTAATGTCAGTTGTGCATCACACATATTTATAAAATTAGCCAATATGAGCTACTGGCCATACCAGACCAATGGCCTTTGAGTTTGAGGTTTTTGTTTTTTTTTTTTAAGGAATGGAGACTTTGTAATGTGGAACTTACTTTGTTTGGCATATTGATGCAGCAGTGGCAGACCAAGAATTTTTGGGGGTGCACAGAAGGCCCAGATGGGGCCACTGAAAATCTTGGGGTGAAAAAAACTAAACTATAAATTTCAGGAATTCTACTATTGCATATTGATTTACTTTGGTTTCTTATTTTACAGTTAATGTTATTAATTATCTGATGTGCATAAACTAATGCTGTTACAGTTAACACTTGGATTTCCACAGTTTCAGTTGTTTTAATATGTTATGTATCTGTATACATGTGCTAGATAGGGTGGTTGTCATTTTTCTTAAAAAGACAAAAATAGAGCTTTAATTTGGAGGAGCACATTGATTGTAAGGAACAAAACATTAATTGGGAACAAATTTTATCAGTTTAAAACACCACACACAGATTCCTCATTTGTTTTCGATAACTTTCACCAGACAGAGGATGGTGATTGTATCAGGATGGCCGCCGTGGTGAAAATTACCTACTGATAGGGACAACAGGTATGTACAGTATGTCTTTAAGCAGTGAGGCACTAGACTGTACCAGGTTGTAGGAGGAAAGTCAAACTTAATTTGCATTACAGTCTGTTAAAGTCAGTCATCGGTGTGTGTGAGCCTGTCAATTATAATTGTCAGCAGTAACAGATTAATCTTAATAACTACTTTGTTTGCCATTCTGTATTGTAAACTTTGACCTAGCTCCCCACATGGTAACCTGAGCAGATGGCAGGTTCAAGTTAGGTGAAGCGGAAAGTGTCCGATAATGGCAGGAGACCATTTTGTGCGCAGACTCCTGACTTGAGATTTGCGTCTACAAAATACCTTTTGAAGTTTTCCAGCACCACATGGTGCCACTGTGCTTATTGAGTGGAAGAATTGTTTTTATATTAACAATGGATCAAATAACTCACTTGTGGTGACAAACCCACAGAGAATTTTCATGTCTCTGTATTTGCTCTACCAGTTTTCTGGGTCACTGTATCTCTACTCCCATTAACCTTGTTTCCAGCGGCAACAGATAGCTGTTTTCAGCTCTGATAAACATGTGCAATGGCAAAAAATGATCAATTAATGAAGCTTCAAGTTCACTTCATTCTCCACCATAATTGCATGCAGAGGGACACGACGTTACAAAATACTGAAATAAATGTGTAATATGCTTGGTAATTATTAGCTCAGATGGACTTGCAGAAAGGACCCAAGTTATCGATCAACATTAAAGGCTGGAAATGTCTTTTTTGTTTCTTAATACCAAACAGCTGTCCAATTTATAACTTGGAGTTAGTATAATATGGTTTATAGCCAAGCATAGTAGATTTCACAATCACTGATGATATACATCTTTAGTCAGCTTTCTATTGTGAATCAGTTGGAAACTTAAAGGGTTCAAGATTATCTGTTTTTTGTTGGCAAACCTGAAAGAGAAATTAAAGACCCTTGTAATGTTTTGTGTATATTGGATGAAGCAGCAGAGAGAGCAAAAACATAGCAGAATGTTGTTGGACAACACTCCTGATCACGTCATGGTCCATCTGAAAACTACTGACAACATATCTGAAAATCTGGCGAGAAAAACATGATCTTTTTTCGTGCAGGCAAATGAGAAAATATGTAGTTGTTTTTCGTAGTTTAGATGAATAGACACTTTAAACAGTTTCTGAAGTGCGATCAGGCATATTGTTGATTTTGTGTTTATGTATTTGTTCTCAGGCTTTTCAGTGTGATTGCTTGGCGAGAAGAAGCCGGGTAGGCGTGCCGCCAAAATACAGGAAAGGAAAAGGAAATGTGGCGGCTGATAAGTGAGCGGTCAGGGTAATGTTTGGAAAATATAATTGGAAGTCCAGTTTAGCTTTGCTGGTCAAAAAAACACTGATGTCTTCTGACTGAGCTGTGCGGAAACGGCTGTCTGTTTGTTGTTGGTTATCTGTCCTCTTTTCCTTTATTTACAGAAATACTTTCAATGCATTACGACTGTTTGTTTTCTAAACTTGTTCTGACCACGGCTGCTTTACCCACACAATTCAAGTAAAAGTAGCCAAAAAGATCTGCCAAAACTGTCCTTGTTGTTGCCTGATATCAGACATAACTGTAAATTCTTTAAACTCTGTTTCCAGCTTCAGTCTGACATTGTGTCCACTCTGAAAGATTTCTGTGGGGAAGGTGGATTCAATTTTTCCTAACGAGTTGCCAGAGAACAACATATCCGTCTGAATCTAACGCCACTTTAAGTTCACCCTGATGTGTAGCTATGCCAACGTATGTGTTTTGTCTAGGTTTCAAGAGTTGAGTGAGGAAAAACAAACTATGATGTTGGGCAATATTGAGAAGACAAGTTGATTTAGAACAGCGTCGACAGCAGCATCTATCGTGTCTGTAGCGCACACCATTGTTTTTGATCCTCATTGGTTCTGGTTACTTGACAACACAAGAGCTTGACAACAGTGTTAGTCCCATCTGTGGTGCTTATTGGTTGTGTTTTATTTCAACCAAGAAACTTCTGTATAATGTCACAATGCCAAAACAATCAGTCAACTCAGACCCGGTGGAGAGGGCAGATTCAAAGGTTCGGACCCAGGCAACATGTGTTTTACAAGATTTTCTTCGTCATTTGGTTGATAATGGATTTTATGACAGGGAAGGTGTCAGGATTTCTTTGTTTAACATACATGAAAACAATCTCATCAGCTGATGCCTCTGGAGATCAGGTGTAACCAGCAGATATTCGGGCCAAACTTCCTCTTCCATTTGCTCATTGTTTACAGTTTGCTTAGGAAGATTAAAAAATAAGATATGCACATCCCATAGTGGATGCTGGATCCAAGGTAAACCAAAACGCTCCTTTGCAGACTTATCGCATAAGTCTGAGGAGGAGCGTATTTTGCTCGAAACGTCACTTATTTCGCAGAATAAAATTCTTTAAGGGGAGCTTCCTAGTGTGCGGAAATCTGTCTTTTCACAGTTCGATTAGGACCTTGAGATAGGTCGCAAAGACTAATGTCTTTAAGCAGATAAATTAGAAAAAAGTTAATAAAATGCTAAATTGTCATCAGATGATAGCCAATGGGGTTTGAGATTTCATTTCAGCCAGGGCTGCCCCTCGAAAGTCGGAAATTCAAATCATCAGTTGGAGACCCTCAGTCGACTGAGATTGCTTTAAGTTGAGCAATCGTTTTTTCTTTTCCCTCATGCATTGTACTCACTCAGCAAGACATGCTGCGGAGTGAGTGACTTTCATGCTGCTCTTTGATACATGGAGGTGCAGACCTGGTACAGACATGCAGTGGCACAGAGGAGCAGAGAGGGGAGACCTTCTGCTTAGAAGTGTACAATATTAACTGAGATGATTAAGGTCTTAAAACTATATTTTGACACAGGACTCCTCTTCAATACAGGCTTGAAGATTAGGTAATCTTCATCTCATCATCTCAATTGTCCTCAGAGCCCCTCAAATGCAGGGGCCCCACTACAGCTTCCTGCTTTGCCTTGTGGGTCCCGCCTTGAGAGCAGCGCTGTGATCAGGTTTCCTGCTGTCACTACCACTTACATCCACATCAGAGTTTAGGCATGATGTCATATCACTGCACTGACTTTGTTCTTTTACAGGACTCAGATGTGGTCTCAGTGGAGTATCTACAGGATCATGGTTGGCACAAACTATGGAAAGACCCTCCAACAATGACCTGTTCTCGAGGTAAAAATTGCTCGTAAGTGACAAAATGCAGCTGGAAAATGGAGCTCTTGATGGCCTGGTTCTACAATTTATCCACCATCCACCAGTTAACCCACATAAAATAATTTATTTGTTATCTTAATCCTCATTCTTTGTATTTACGTTTGTCTCTTTGCTGTTTTTTGTGCCTCTGCTCTATTATGCTCTATTATCTACTTTTTCTGTTGACAACATGCTTTGACTGATTTGCATTATTTATATGAAATGGTGCTGCACAATAAACTTGAACTTGAACAGTAAAACCTGACAAAGTCACAACTAATAGAGGGCACAGAGAGACAACATCATTAAACTGAGAGGCAAGATGATAATTCTCATTATTATATGTAACCATTTTATTTAGGGTCGCAGAGGACACTGACGCCTATCCCAGCAGACATTGGACGAGAGCCGGTTTACACCCTTGGCAGGGACATCTTTCAAACTTCTCAGTGAAAACACCAAATCACAGTAAATACAATATGAATTCAGAACAAATATTTATCATAATAGGGAAGAAAATCAATGGCACTGTTTTAGAAAGGCGCAGAAGTATTTGGAAAACAGAGAACACATCTTACTTGTTATTTGAGGGGACACAAATGGTGAATAATAAAAACATTTCGAAACTAATCTCATGACACTCTGCAAGTGATTCTGGGTTACTGCTAAAGTAGAGTTAATAACAACTTGAGATAACTGCAAGATCAAAGTTATTGGTGCCAATATAGTTTATAAATGTGTACACATTTATCCATAAGCAGGTTTTCTCTACACTTCAGTCATGCTCTTTACTTAACTTTAACCCTACGAACAGATTTGGCAATTTATTGTAAAAAGTATTTATAGAAACGCTTGAACCAGGACCTCAGAAGTGGGAAAATATCATGTATAGATTAGGGTCCATGAGTTTGCTCAAAACTGTCATATCAAGTTTAAACAGCCATCTTTATTCTATTCCCATATTGTTGCAGCCCCGTTTCATCGCCCATATCAGAATGAAACAGGTTGAACCGACCTGTGTTTGCTCCTGTCACTATGGCAGTCTTGCCTCTCAGCCGCACGCTGCAGGCTTTTGGATCCCAGGGTCCTCTGCGCTGAGCGCGCACAACGAGCGCCAGCAGCGCCGACACAGCTGCCCAGACCGGGTGGCAAAATATATCCAACCAAAACATGGCCCCGTCCGAGAGAAATAAAAGATGAATCCGCTGTGCAGCTGGTCAGTGCGCTTTTTATTCTACATAAAGTAGGTGTATCCTAAAAACCTCAACAACAGTGAATCATGCGGGTGAAAGTGGCATTGTCCCATCCTGGAGTTGAGCTGTAGTTGAAGTTGAATTAAACAGCTCCTCCTCATAGAAACATATTTTGAATGTTCTTTGCCAGGCTCTATAACCTTTGGACGCAGGGGCGGAGCCAGACGTAGTAAACATATGGGGCTCAGCTCAGAGGGTTCAGGGGGCATGTTTCCCCTGGGAGATTTTTTTTTCTCCATTATTTATGGCAGATATGCGCTATTTTTTTGAGGTAAAAAATACCTAAAAATCTGTTAATCATGAAGACATAAAAGTTGCCAAGGAAAGAAATCAGTGGTGTAATCTAGTTTCTTATAGCCGTCACAGGTCAGCTGCAACTGTCCTGTGCAGCTCTTTTCATTTTATGGAACACTATTGTTTGCAACTATGTGCTGGGTAAGTCTGGGGATTCATATGCAGTATCTTCACACAATGCCAAGCATTCATTGATTTTTTGCCCAATTATACCTTTTATTTCCTCTCATATTTGCATTTGAGCGCCCTCTATTGGTCACATACAAGTAAACCTTATGTTTTCGGCAGACCACCATGCATGGATGGTATATACATTAGTCTGATCAGTTATTCTCAGACCCTGAGACCTAAACCCACATCTTTCAACAGCTTCTGCAGGGGTACGACAACACCACTTGCACAAAACACGTAGAACTGCAGTACACTGTGGTATTAGAAGAGGTTGGAAAAAGAATCATGGCAATTTGTGAAGTTTATTTATGATCATTATATGAATATGAGCTGAGTTTCTTGAGATGGCATGACACCCAGGTGAGACAGCTGCCAAGCGGCAGACAGCAACAGACCACTGTTTGAAACCAACAAAGCGGGTATTTTTATTGAGAGGTCAGGATATTTCCAGGCATGTTTGTAGTGACAAAGGCAGATATTTTAAGCCAATACATGCTTTCCTAGACCTAATCAACTGGTTTTTGTGCCTAAACCTAACCACGGGTTAACCATCATTTTGTCATAACATTAAATTGGTAACTGAAATGTAAAGAAACACAAGCTTTAAATGTATCTTCTGCATGTGAAATGTACAAATGTAACATATCCATGTTTTTTAAGAGACTGAATTGCCAATATTTGTTGTAAAAAATCTGTATCTGTAAATATGATGATTGATATTTTTAAACTTTGGGAAAAACCCCTTTGATTCAGCTGGATAAAGCTGAAAACAGCTGTTTTTTTCTGTAGTTCATAAAAGGAGACTTGTTAAAGACAAACATATGATGATCTTGCTGTAGTTTAAACTAAACATCAGTATATGAAGGAGTTAACGTCAGTGCAACTTTAAAAATCCACACCACTAATGCAGCAGTAATATTTATCCATAAACATCATATTTTACATTTTACTGCAGAATGAGTACTTTTTATTTTGATGCTTTAGGTACATTTAGCATATAATACTTACACACTTTCACTGAAGTAAAGTTTTGAATACATGATTTTTACTTGGAGTGGAGGATTTTCGGTGTGGTACTGTTACTTTTACCTGAGTAAAGGATCTGAATACGTCTTCCATTATTGCATGTCACAAAAAAAAAAACAGATTTGGAAATTCTTGATATTTTGAATCAAAGGATAGATCAAATCACCCCCAACTTCTTGACTGTATGGCTCCATGATACTGTAAATTGATTCTTTTTTTAAGAATAGTCTTAAATAACTGCTGTACATATCTTTGGCCACTAGAGGGCAAAACATGCCAATAAATTGTAAAATTGTATTGGTATTGACTGGAAGTTAGACAAATAATGCAGTTTTATTAGTACCCTTTCATTTAATACTGACATATCAAAACATGTTGTATAGTCTTTTGCTATCTGATAATTGTATCATTTCTAATTGTGCATCGCTACAGTAAAAAATAAAAGTTGTGTTTACTGTAGTAAATAGGCCTGTATTACATGTCTAATGAACCTCAGGTAGACTTGCATTTATATCAAATTTGGACACGGTTATTTTCCCTTGTATTATTCTTGCAACCATTGCAAGAATAATAAAAACATCTAGAATGCATCTCCACATTTTGTGTTTGTTCCCGCGTTTATTTAGATTATTTTTTAATGCTTCAGAGTTACCATGGTGACTATATCTGAGTAATCATACCAGGGTGAACTTTCAGAGAACACAAGTTAAAAAGCAACTCCATGCTACAGCAGTTCTTGCACAAAGGAAAAGCACTGTTGCACTGACTTCTGAGGGATGAAGGTTGAAGTCTCTGACCACGCCCATGATCAAAGTGTCAGGTGGTCTGTTGTAACCAGCTACATCGCTGCTTCATGCGATCATTGGTATTTTGCAGCACAAGCAAGATAGAGGTGGACATAGCATGACAAGATACTGCTGTCAATTTGTCTCAGAGGTCAATGGATGTGATGCAAACAAAAGAAGAAAATGTTCTCAATCTAAAAGACATTTTTTGTAGCTGGTTTCAATGAAAGCAGGCAAACTCATTTTCATGGATTAATATATGTTCCATAGTGGCTATGTGATCGCTACACACTGCAACTGAAGAAAACAACACAAGCAAATAAAGTCAAAAATCATCACCACTTTTAATATGTTGTATTTAGAAACTAGAGTTACAATTTGTGGTTGTATGCCTTCGCAAACCAGTCAAGTCCCAGTTATGGTTTCCATCCATGTCTGTCCAGATTCATATGTAGCCACGACAGTTGACATGCTTCAAATATGGATGTTGCTGCAAAGAAGTTAAATGTCTTCTAAAACATGAATGCCTCACACACATTTTCAATCCGACAATAAAAATGATCTTTACAATCACCACAGTTTTGAGATTGACCACAAAGACTCCTGTCACCAATTCAGTATCTGTCCCCTTCTGTTATTGAGTTTTGACGTTAAGCAATGGCCAGAAAATTGTTTTCACAGATCATTATGATGTCACAGTGAAGCTGACCTTTGACCTTTTGGATGTAAACTGCCACTACTACAAAATTGTATCTTATTAGTCACTTGTGTGAAATATTGTCATATTTAATGCATGAATGTATGAGTTAAATTAAACATTAAACATGTTTTGTGAGGTTGTATTGACCTTTGACAACCAAAATCTGAACAGTTAATCAGAGCGTCCAAGTGGATGTCTATGCCAAATTTGAATAAATTTCCTCAAGGAGTTTCTGAGATATTATGCTCACAAAAATGGAATGGATTTTGTGTGTTTTTGTTTTTTTTTCTCATATTTTTCCTGGATTTTTTTTTGCTGTTTTCTGTGTGCCTTCAGAGGCTGGTGCTGGAGGTTTGCATGTACACCTGCTGCTCCTTCACACTCATCAACTCAGCTTAAAAACGGTCTCTTCCACACTGCCAGATTGTTTCTGTTCTTCATAGTGGTGCTTTGAACAAAGTTTTAAACAAACTGCCAGTGCGATTCTTTAGTGTGTTTTGGTTCACGACAATTCGCTATCTTCTCCATCTCTAGTGCCTCTCTCGTCCTAACTCCATTCTGCAAATGAATAACATGTAGTATGTGGCATAAAGATATTCTGCAAGTTGCACAGATTAAACCTGAGATAAAAACACACTAACTGCAATACTCCAACTAAAAACTGATGTTTTCAACATAAACTTACTCCTCTAACCTCGAGGTCATATTCCTCATACAGGGTAGAATAAATTTATTGTCACTGTTACAGATGAGTATAACGAAATTCAGGTGCACTTCCTGAGCGAGGCTCAAATTAAGATAAAATAAAATAACTAAATAAATTACATGTAATAAATAGTGTTAAAATATATCACCCATGCATATCCATACACACACACACAAGCAAATTCAAACATACATACACAGTACAATTACCATCATATTGCACAGAGAATACTGCATAGGAATCAAAGTGCTGTGTGTTTACTTGCTTCTTTCAGATGGACTATGCTGTTTGTAACCTGTGCTGTATTATTCATGGCACAGATGAGCGCAAATCTGTCAGAAAACTCTACATATACTGTACACTTAGACTGATATGAAGCTTTTAAGTAGGTTTTTATTTTAAGTGTCGAAAATATATAAGTATATTTGTACCTTTCAATAAAACTTTATTGAAAAGCGAAAACTAAAGGGGAAAAATCCTAAAAAGCCCGGGGTTTCAATCTCCAAATGGTATGCAGTGTTTTGCTGCGGTTTCCAGGAACCATGGATGTATTATAAGCGTGTGATGGGCTTTGATGTACGTTTTCTCTTGTTTGGTGGGTGTGTCAGGTGTTACCCAATCAGCAGCGAGTATAGTACCGCGTCTGTTTAAATAATCACTTTATGCTACGTTTTGTCGGAGTGAACGCAGACCCAATGTTTTTACGCGTTCACTTTGTCAGTAATAATAATTAATTAATAACTGATTTGTGTGTGTGCGTGTGTGTGTTTTTATCTTGTCAATATTCAGTTACTATGATGTTGAATTCTGTAGATTTAACTCGGGGATTTTATATAGCCTACAAAAATCTAAATTTGCCAAATCATTCCCCTGTTTAAAAGCTTTTTTGGATAGATTTCCAGTCTGATGCAGTCTCTGGAATATATAAATAAAAAGAGGTGTATCCACAATACCTAATTATAACCAACTATTTGCTCATTTGTCTTCTGAATGATCTGAAAAGTGCTCTGTGTCTCTGTGTCCTTATTGTTCAATCTAATTCTGTTTTTAGCCTGTCTTTTTTGATGATATGCGCATTGTATGTTGCCTGTTTCTGTACCTTTAGCTTTGTTCAATAAAGTTGGCAACCCCCCCCCCCCTGTTTCTACAGCCATTTTGCTGCTGTGGGACACAGCTCGCAGTGTGTTCACGACAATGAAGAGGTCTTATTCTGCTTTAGGAGCGTCTGAATTGACCCTGAGTCCTGCAAAGGGGGTCTTAGAGGAGAGAGACCAGGAGCAACCCGTAGAAGACTATCAGAAACCCGTAGAAGAGAGCACCAGCGAAGAAGATGTGTCTGAGGAGGAGGAGGACATCTCTGAACACGAGTATCGCCTTTATAGTGATGAAGAGGACGGATCAACAGACGAGGAAGAGGACCTTGTTGCTGTGGAGGATGATTTCCAGTCAAAGGACGGAAACGTGCTGTGGTTTCCCAATCCTCCCAGCGACCAACGCGGCATGATGCATACGAAGAGAGACATAGGCACCCCCGGTCCAACCAAGTATGCAGTGTCTCGCGTGGATGGTATAAAGTCTGCTTTTCAGCTGTTCCTGACCGAGTCTATTGAAACGACAGTGCTGAGCATGACAAACAAAGAGGGGCGACGTGTGTACGGTGACAAGTGGCATGACATGGACCACGTAGACCTGCAGGCGTACCTCGGTCTGTTGATCCTCGCGGGTGTGTTCAAATCAAATAAGGAAGCCAGTCGGAGTTTATGGGATGCCGAGTTTGGGTCGGGCAATTTTTCGTGCAACTATGCCGCACAAGACGTTTCGTGCCATCACAAGTATCATTAGATTTGATGATCGGGAAACGAGAGCACAACACCGTCCACGAGACAAACTTGCAGCTATCAGAGACGTGTGGGACCAGTGGGTGGGTCGCCTGCAGCTCATGTACAACGTGGGCGCTGATGTGACTGTGGTGAGCGCCTGGTCCCCTTCAGAGGTAGCTGTGCCTTCAAACAGTTCACGCCACGTAAACCTGAGAAATATGGCATCAAAATCTGGGCAGCATGTTGTGCAAGGACCAGCTATGCGCTCAACATGCAAGTATACACTGGCACACCTACAGAGGGACAACCGGAGACAAATCAGGGCAAGCGTGTGGTGCTTGAGATGACAGAAGGTCTCCGGGGTCGAACCATCACATGTGACAACTTCTTTACGTCCTATTCCCTTGGAGAGGAGTTGCTCAAAAGAAGACAAACCATGGTTGGGACTGTAAGGAAGACCAAATCTGAGTTGCCCAAGGCACTCCTAACAGCAAGAGGCAGGGCACGATTCACATCCAAGTTTGCCTTTACTAAGACTCATACTGGTGTGTCCTACTTTCCCAGAAAGACAAGGAATGTGCTACTGATGAGCACTCATCACAAAAATGCAATTATAAGCAGCAGGGAGGACAAAAAACCCGAAATCATCCTGGACTACAACAAGAACAAAGGAGGAGTGGACACTTTGGACAAGGTATTGTACTGTTTTCATGCACTAGAGTGGCGAAGGGATGACGTATTTTTGTAGGCCAACCAGGAAGTAAACATCGCACTGGTACCCTCGTCAAAAACCTTATGGCATTTTTGAATGGGATTTGCGGTTATCGCCAAAAATAAGCTCTGTGACGAACACAAGTTTATGATATTTACACGTTTTGTTAAACGTGATAATCTTCACAGATGAATACCACTTTTTTGAATTTTAAAGCGTAAATGACATCGTCAGAAGCAAAAAGCTGTTGTTAGGCTTTACACGAACTACATCACGGTCGCACGACTTAAACGTCACAACGACAAACACTGTAAAAACACGTTAAAACACGACGGAAAAAATATTATAAAGAGATAAATCTACAAGTTCGAGTGTGACTCTGTAAAGCTGTGGTGGGTTTAATGAGTTTCTGTGTCCGTGTGACGACGTTTAACGTCCCGACAAACACTGTAGTCCCATTTAGCCACTTATTAGCAACCGCTTTTCTCTAAGACGAGTAAAACCATAAAAGTTCAAAAATCGTGTTTAAGCGGACATATTTTATGTTGCAGAACAAAACGTCTAAATATCATTAGCCTGTGTTAACCACAGACCTTATTTAATTCATTTTAACGAAAACCCATTCAAGAAACCCATAGACTACAAGGCTAACGGACTTATTACTTCACTCATTACTTCACCACTCTACATGTATTGTAACTTAAGTTAGGGATGCAAAAATAATAAAAGCATGTCATCAGTATCTGCACATATTGGCTTTAAATGAAATTTTAGAATCATCCAACATGCTGATATTTGCCAATATTATAAACCTATATATACATATAGGCAAAATGATTTTTATATACGCACACACGCACACATATTTGTAATATTGTTTATTGTTTGTAATGTATGTATGTGTGTGTGTGTGTGTGTGTATATATATATATATATATATATATATATATATATATATATATATATGTATATATATATATATAGGCAAAAATAGGCAAAAATCAGCATGTTGGTTGATTGTGACATTTACTTTTCAACATTAGCCGATACAACAACATTCTGTCAGTGTCACACAATCATGTTCCTTCACAGAAGAAGCCACATTACTTGTGTAATCATTGTGAGGTGTTACTGTGTTAAAATTGATGGGGATGTAAGAGTCATATGACACAGCTGTGTGATTCTGTTGAATGCACAAGGCCTATCCTGCTCATGAAGTGATTGGTATCATCTGGGTTGTGGCACTGAGGCCACACCACAACAACTGCTATGAATGGTCAAGCCTCAGTTTGACCAAGAAGTAGAGATCTTGATTAAAAGCACATGTTGCTGCTACTTGGTTCTGCAGCCACACCGGCCCCCCTTGAACATGGCTAAGTAGTGAAGAAGGATGGCTAAGGTGAAGAAGGAGCTTATAAGTGATCAATGGATTTGAATAAAGGCCCTTTTTGATGCTGGCTGGAGTTACCTTGGCATAGTTTAGGACCTGAGATGCAGTCCAACACTGTCAAGTACACTTTAGACCACCATGACACCACCAATTCCCAATCAATACGGGACAGATATAAAAATGAGTGTCTCTTGCTAACAGTTAAACACTGAGGGGGTAGTATTATGGTGTAGGGTGTCATTTCAGCCTCAGGAACAGGTGACTTGGTGAAAATTGACAGCATCATGGATAAGAAAGTATACCACAATGGTCTAGTTAGGCATGGAGTGCCATCTGGGAGTCGTCTTATTGGGCCTGGATTTCTTTTCCAAGAGGACAGTGATCCTAAACATTCTTCTAACTTAACTACCAGCGACAGAAGGAATCTGCTGGAAAAATGAAAATGATGGATCGGCCCCCTCATAGTCCGGACCTCGACCCATTGAGCAAATTTGGGGTGAGTTGAAAAATGAACTTGACAGATCTATTGTACCTTCAAAGGAAAGCCTTGGGCTTGAGTTGCAAAAGGCTTAGGATAACATTAGTGTTCTTAAGTTCTCAGTAAATATATTGACACTATGCTAGAGATGTGTTTCTGTAATAGCTGCAAAAGGTGGACCTACCAAACAAAATATAAAGTTAAAACTGGATAATAACAGCAGGACTCACTTCATCTGATATTTGTTGTGCTCAGAGCAACCATCTGCATATTTCATGAACATTATGAAATGAAATCATGTTTTGGAAGCAAAAAAAAGAAAGATTTTCAGATCTGCCTGGTGTAATGATAATAATAGTAATGATAATCAGCCGCCATTTAACAGGACTGGTAAATTATATTATTGACATGTTAATAACATTGTTATTGTTTAAAAAGGGCTGCAGACACTTATATAGCACACTAGAGGCAGACGTTGTTGTGTTACACGTCATGCCCTCATGCCTCTTTTCATTCGCCAAACTGCAATCCAATGTATAATCACACTGGAGCTAAATGATGCAGCCGATGTTTGGTTCTGTGCAAAAATGCAAATGAGGCACAAAGAAGGTACTTTGTAGCGGCCCTATAGCACGACCTCTTTGTACAAAGGGTTACACACATCATAAACTGGTGGCAGAGGCTACTGCACAAGGTGCCACATGCTACTCTGTTTTTTAATCACTCATACACAATCTCACACCGATGGCACAGCCATTGGGAGCAATGTGGGCTGCAGTATTTGCCCAAGGATACTTTATCAAGTTGACTGGAGCATCCGGGGATCAAACTGTCAACCGCTGCGCTCCCTGAGCCACAGCCCCCACAATGCATTGCATTTTTCTGTTGGAGCATGAATATCAAATTTTGAATAATTTATTGTTTCTTTCCGTTTGTTTTAGTCTACCAGCTTGTACAGTTGTAAAAGGGTGACAAGCCGCTGGCCCCTCGTGATCTTTTACAACTTGGTTGATGTGTCTGCCTACAACTCCTTTGTACTGTGGACTGAGATCGACCCAACATGGAAAAAGGGGAAGACCTTCAAGAGAAGGCTGTTCCTGGAGGAGCTCGGCAGAGAACTGGTGACACCTCTTATAAGACGACGCCAGGTTCTCCCCCGCACACCAGATGCTGCCAGCATAGTCTTGGATGTCAGACAAAAAGCACCCTCTAACTCTGCAGTAACCAGCCCAGCTTCTCCTCCTGAACTGCCTGCAAGGAGGAGGTGCCAAATCTGCCCCAGCAAGAAACATAGCAAAACAAGAAAAAGGTGCCAAAAATGCTGTAGAAGTGTTTGCAAAAATCACTCCATTAAAGTCGTATTTTGCCACTCATGTGAATGAAGGCACACATACACAGAGATACAAAAGCCCTGTTTTCCACTGCACAAAAACACCTGCAATCACCTGCTAACATCTGGCTTTTTAATGTAGTGGGAAAGATAACAATCGGTATCCACTCCTGTGTCAATTTACACTGCAGAAGTCACTGTTATTTAATGACTCCGCCTCCAATCTGTATCGCTAAGAACAGGACACTTGGGCAAATGCGACAAGACCCTTAATTGGCAGGATGCAATGACAGGCCGCCACTAATTATTGTCTGTGTCCACTTAAGCAACACTCAAACATTTTTCCAAAGTAGTGTGTACTGTAACCACCACAAAGTTTTCACTAGCCTTCATCTATGCTGCTCTCTACGTGACATCGAACATGACACACCAGACCCCCCCCCCGCCCCAAACCCCCCTCCAAACACACACACACACAAACTTGTCTGTCACTGCTGTGTACACAGCTCTGGTCTACTTGCAATGGCAAAGTTGCCTATAACCTAATTTTGTTGGAAAAGTGGTAAAGCAAAACACCCACACGTTGGGACTGGTTTTTGTGAAAGTTAATGAGTTTACTGTCATTGCGCCTGATGTTCTGTTGTGATGTCTCTGCCCGAGTGGCGACCTGCCACAAATAAATTAATTTGTGGGAGACCCTGATCTTCTTCATCACCAGTGTAGCCAGTTGGCCCTACTGGATTTTAATTTCTGGAAAGTGTTCATGGCAGCAGCAAGTACAGAATGATTCGCAGAGCAAAACAAAATGCTGAGCTCATGTTATAAGGATGGTCGCACCAGGCTGGAACTGTGATGCTTGGGTTGAAGTAAAATACTGCATTTCTACTTTGACTTTCGTGAACAATCTAAATACTCTATCCATTCAGAAATAAAACACCTCAAAGTTAGAGTTTGTTTAGTTGTTTTCTGTCATTCCTCTTTTGTTTGGCATTTTCAGTCACGCATTTCCAATGTGAACATTTTTAATTAGTGGTGTCAAACTTTAAACAACATTTATGAATGTATTGTTTTTCAGAGATTCCCGATTTATGTCTTCATTAAAACACCACAATGTGGCCCATTGCTCATTCTAACACTGGGTCACTGACCACGGGGTTAACCCTGGAAGACCACAGATGCAATAGATTTGACGACCAAATAATGCTTCTTGGCATTTCATTGGTTTTTTAGTGTCACTTGGCAGTTTTGCTATGTTATAGTTGCACTATTTGAACATTCCTCCTGTATCAAGTAATAATGACAAGCATTTTTTCCAAAGTCGGCAGTCTGCAAAATCAATTGTTGTGAACACATTATTAAATGAAAAAGCAATAGTTCAGATTAAGTAAGCATGTGTGGACATAATTGTAAGCTTTTGGAAATTTCCGCTGACCAATAGTCCGTATATGTGTTGAACTTTTGGAAATTTCCACTGTCTATTAGTCCACTCAGGTGTGACTGTGGTCAATCAAGCTCTGCTTTTAATCAATACTTTCTGCTGCTTTGATTGATTACCCCACTGACCTCTGTTCTCTGGTAATTTAATGTGAAAGTATATAATACAGTAACTGTGCAGTTAACACAGTAAAAATGACCTATATGAATTGCTGTCAAAGAAAAATGAATAGACACACTAACTGCATCATTTTTAAATTAACAGATTAATCCATGTAATATACAGAATAATACTCTTTCTGAGGAAGTTATTGTTATTTTAAACCCTGCACAACATGCAGATATACATTCACTGGTAATGCATTTAGACTGAAACATCCTCATGTAGCAAACTGGGTCAGAACAGGTCTAAATCTATCATGGTCTTCTGAGAACAGAAGACCATGATAGATTTTAGAATCTGTTTTACAAATTGACCTTAAATTTTGATCCATTAGCATGACAGATGTGCATTGACAGAGAGAAACAGTCAAGTATTACTTTTAACTAATTTTTAATTGTCAATTACAGGGGGCATTTGATATTTCTGTGTGGCACAGCAGGTTAATCTTTAACATTTTCCTTAGGTAAGGGGTGCCCAAACGTTTTTGATTGGGGGACAGATTAGATAATGTAAGTAATACCTGGGGCCCAGCTGCTTCTTGCATCATGTGGGTTATATAAAAAAATGTACAAATGAATAAACACATTGTTTTATCTTTTAGTAAAAAAAATATTCAATTATTATTTTATCCTTTTATTATCCTTTGCTGATGACATGTCTGATACCTAAAAGGATATGTCTGCTATTAGGTGACCATGTGTCTACTTGTTGTACATGCTGTTTATGAAAACACAGTTGTTCCACCTGTGCAGTTCCTACTTGGAGCCAAGAAAACTATCATTTTGATAATAGCCTATAATATATGTAGTTTAAAAGATAATTTGATAATTTCCTTGCTCGGTGCACATCTGCAGACTGTGTGACAATCCTGCCATCTTGAGGTGAAAGGGAAAAATTTGCTTCAAAAAAACAATATTGCGTGGTGGGTCACATATAATATATTTTGAACAATAAGATGTTGGCTGTTTAAAATCAGTCCACAGGGCATGGTTGGCCCCTGTGCCGGACTTTGGACATGCCTGCCATGGGCTATTGGTATCCTCAGATAATGCAAAGCTCTCGGGGGAGGGGTCTGCCTCTGTGCATTACATATCAGAGGAGGGGGTTGGGTTAAGGCTATAAAATGTGGCCAAATCCCGATGCGTGTGTGTGACAGAGAGAGGGAGCCACACAAAGAGAGCAACACTGAAGAGACCTTAGAGAGGGTGGAGGAAAATAGAGAGTGTTGTTTGTGGACTACTGTGCAACAGGGGAGGAGGCGCCATAAAGATTCTTCAAGGAAATCTGAATTTGATCTCTATTTTTTTTTCTCAACCAGAAAATACTCCCCAAAACAAAAGAGAGGAAAGAGAAGAAAAAATGAAGGACTTGGTGCAGTCAGTAGAACTGGGGGTCTCTCAGCGGAACAGAGTCAACGTCACTCGACCCAAAGTTTGGCTGAAGAATGAAATTGTTCGGGTGGGACTTGCTGAATGCCTTTGCACATATGTCATGATGGTAAGAGAAGCATGATGTAATAATGAGTGATTTTAAACTGCAAGAAAAAGCCTCTCATATTCTTTACTCTGGTGACAATTTCACTTTCCACACATGAACTCTCCTCTGCTTTGAACATCACTGCATGCTTATCTGTGACAACCATGTGCTATTAATTATTAATGTCACGCTCTTGACCCTGATAATATGTCCTCTCTGTTAAATGAACTCACACACAAGCACATTGCTGTCACATGGCTGGGGTCGTGTGGGGATTGGTGGGTTCAGTTGGGTGAGCCAGGAAATCTAGGGTTACAAGAGGAATGGTCAGGCAGAAGGCCACATGGAGAGGGTTGCAGAAGTCACATGTTATGTGTCAGCTGTTATAATAAACCATTTATGTAGAACCCTAGAAGAAATACATACACACACAGTGAACACATGCTGCACACACACAGGCATTATGTAGTGCTGGGCCTTGCTCACTAAATAAACAGAAGTCACTCTTCACCTAAATACACAGGATTTTCGTAAGAGGAACCACACGTTTCCTGTCTTCTGAATGAATGTTTTTCTGTGTCAGCGTTTTTTTTCACTGGGACCACAGTCTCTTTCACAGATGTAGAAGGTAAATGAGCGTTAAGCTCAGTTCAGTTCAACTCTTCTTTCTCATGATGTGTGGATAAGTACAGCAAGCACAGCCAGCTCAAATGGGTTGCTCTACACTCCAGTCCAGTCCAAAACACTGCGCTAAAGCCACCTGCAGCCACCGCATTTCAATTAAGTTAGTTTTAATTAGGATATTCAGACATTCAGCATCTTCTGACTTTCACCAGATGTTGACAGAAGGAGGATGGTAAGCTCTCCTCACAGCTCTCCTGTTTAATGCTGGTGGCTGAAGCTGACCTTCAGTTGTACTAGTAAAAGAATGGAGTATTTGTCTAGGTTATGGCAGCTGTACACAGACTTACAATGTGGAAAGTATGTTTGACCCTTTAGAGTAAGAGAGTATGAATAGGCAATAGCTTCCGGAGCACAATACAAAAAAAGTTATGTGTTGTAATGTTGTTTTTTGTGTGTTTGTTTTTCATCAGCTCTTGTTCTTGTTTGTAATAAATACAATACATATAAAAGAAAGTAATACCTTTTTCTTGGGAGGGGGTCGGGGGCAGGGGTAACTGAAAAACGCCGAAAATGCTAGATCCGGCACCGGCTCTCTCTAAATTACACTTTTGTTTTTTCTTTGTATTTAGCTTTTTTTTTTTTTTTTAACTTTTGTGATTGCCTCTCTCTGTGTCTAGGCGTTTGGCCTGGGATCTGTTGCCCAGGTAGTGACAGGACAGGGAGCCTTCGGACAATACCTCAGCATCAACCTGGGTTTTGGACTGGGTGTTGCTATGGGAGTCCATGTCGGAGGGAAGGTCTCAGGTACGTGTGAGAGCTGACCCTTGTAAATCCAGCTATTGAAAATAAGTCATAACAAATCACTGTTATCTAACACGATTCTCTCACTTTATTATCCTAACAGGGGCTCATATGAATGCAGCTGTGTCATTCACAATGTGCGCATTTGGCCGCCTTGGGTGGAAGATGCTGCCTCTGTATGTTTTTGCGCAGCTATTGGGGTCATTTCTGGCTGCTGGGACAATTTATGCTGTCTACCATGGTGAGGGCACTCTGCACTGAACAGCTGTATTTTTATAGAATCGTACACATGTGCTTCCTGCCATGTCTTTTCTGTACTTCTGCCGCATTTAATAGTTTATGTCTTCTCAATACTGTCTCCATACACAGATGCCATATTTGACTACTGTGGAGGAAATCTGACTGTAACAGGAGTAAAAGCCACAGCTGGTATTTTTGCCACCTATCCTGCACCGTACCTTTCCTTGATGGCTGGATTCATTGATCAGGTAACTATGAAACCAGATTACAGCTGCAAATCACAATCCTCTGACATATTTTGTACTGACCACTTTGCTTTGGTGAGTTGTTTTACACACAGCTGACTATGTGATGTTTGTTTTGTGTGTCTGCCAGGTGTTTGGCACAGCTATGCTGCTGCTGTGCTTAATGGCTCTGTCTGACCAGAAAAACAAACCGGCCGCGCCTGGAAGCGAGCCCATTGTAGTGGGCCTCCTGGTGCTGCTCATTGGCATTTCTCTGGGCAGCAACAGCGGATATGCTATCAACCCCACCAGAGACATTGCACCCAGGATCTTCACTGCCATAGCAGGCTGGGGGACTGATGTGTTCAGGTAGGATGTTTTGGCTTTTAAAGGAGGATTTGTTGTTGCTGAATGTCACTCTAACTAGGGGTAGTCGAGAGTAAAACATCTCTGTCAATCATTAAAAGACCCATGCAGCTTGTCCACACAAATTGAGATGGTATTACTAGTTATTTTGAAAAGGATAATTTGCAGATTTTTTAAGCCGGCTGTGTATCATAGCAATGTGGATAGTATGTGTAAATGATCGTTGTAAACTTATCTTCATCTTACCAGTGACCAGATCTCCCTGCTCATTTGTATCACCAGGCAGATTTTCTCTGGCTCTAGGGCTGTTGCTAAAACTACAGATTATACTTCCTAATTTTCAAATGACAGCCACCATGGACACAAAGAGTAGAGATGTGGATCGAGAGAGCAAGCTGCCCGCCTTTCTCTCGCAAATGCAGACCTAATTCAGTCAAACCTTAAAACTGGGCTGTCCTAATCAAATATAAACCAGCATTCTGTTACTGTATACCCAAGTTCTTGCCAAAAAATGTCCTTAGAAACATGTTTTAGACAGTACAGAGGCTGAAAAAACTGAGATCAAACAGTAAAACACGAAGAATCTTTACAGCAGTGAAATACTTATTCCACAATTTAAAAAGCTTAAACCTATTTAAATATTTATTGAAAACAAAAATAAAAGTTTTTTTTTTAAATCTACCCATGTAATTTTCCATCAATTCACAGTTGCCTTGTCTTTGTCTTTGCAGGGCTGGTAATGGGTGGTGGTGGGTGCCTATAGTTGCCCCCCTCATTGGAGGAGTACTGGGTGCAGGGCTCTACAAGGCCTTGGTGGAAATGCACCACCCTCCCATCTCTGAACAGGGTGATCGGCTGGTGAGGGAGTTTGAGGAGGAGACTGCCCCTCTGGAAAAACAGGAAAACATCTGTGCTAATGTATGCGTCTGAGAACCCGAGTATGTATAGTACTCTGGTATACTATAGTACACCGGCTGCGATGCTACATGGATATCTGTATGCAGCCGAAACATTCCAGGATGTGGAAGGGTGGAAAAATAGACGATAGACAAATTGCTTAGATGGCAAACAGGAGGACTTTCACAATAAGAGAGACTTGCTCAAATAAGGTTTTGGATATCCTAAGCAATTTTAAAATGATTGGTCTGTTTTATGTGATTACCTTCATCACCAACCACAACTGCAGTTTTTTGTACTTGTCAGTGACAGCAAAACATCGTTACACACAGCATTACATTATATGATGTTTTCATATAGGACCTATTGCTCCAATATATTATAGTAACTACATGAAGGAGAAAAGGTTGAAAATGAAGCCATTTTTATGCATGAAAGATGAAAAAAAAAACACACCACAGGGCTTATATTTCATGTTTATATTATTGAGGTAATAGCAGCTGATATAACCTTGGAGGATACCATAAATACCATTCATTTTAACAATCAACAGGAGTCCACTTACATGAGCTTTGAAACTTGGTTTTATGTAAAGGAAAGTAAACAGCCCTCAAACATTGCAGTTAAATAAGCACGTATCCTAAGGAAAATAAAATAGGAACAGTAGGAGTTGGCTCCTCACAGCTTGAAAGAGCAGCAGCTCAACTAAAGATAATACACATATTCATCTCTCCAACAGTCCATTTCACAGCAGCCTCAAGCTAAAAAGTGTAAATGTGTCTTGATTAACTTTGTAAGAGCTCCAAAGTGCTTAAACCAACAACTTAATTATAGATACCTATTAAGTCTGTACAGTGGTATGAGTTTGGCATCAGGAGCCCTAAATGAATAAAGCTAGCACACTTTATCTCTAAAATGCTGGAATATAACCTCCTCACATGACTTCATGGATATGGAGTCATAAGAGCAGATGTCATTAGGCAGAAATTATTCACCCTGAACACATTTTTTATTTTTGTGAGATTTACAGAGGAGCACAGTCGTCAGTTAGTAACTTGATTACTAGCTTGATGGTTTATTGCAGTATTTGAAAATGTGACATGTCATGGTTAAGATTTGCATGCACTCTAAGGTGATGTAAAGCTTGATACTGAAGCTCTTAGGCGTCTCTCGAGTATTTAGAGTATACATACCAGAGATGCTCGAGTATGCTTAGTATTCACAACTTTTCTGTAAATTGTGATCAATTTCTTCATGTAGAATAATGGTTTTTTTTTAATTCTGAGTTTTAAATTGTAAACAAAAGTCCAGCACTTTAACTTCCAAACTGAAATCTACGCTCTATTATTTTAATTTGATCTGATTCCTTCAATTTTACAGTATTACACTTTAAACATTGAGATGTGTTATTTACCTATTTTCCTACCTCTTTTAAAGTTGTACATATTATATGTATTATTAATGTTGTAAGATACATTCAAATTTGAACTATTTACACAAAGCCTTATTTTAATGACTGCAGATATGAACTGTGTCCTTATTGAGTATTTTTGAGTCCTTACTGGTTACAGCAGTGGTACAGTTTGTGCCATGTCAGGACTATTTGTCATGTGCCAACTGCACGTCATCAGTTTTAATTGTCTGTTTTGAATTATTTTTACCACTAGGTGTCACAAATGAGGCTTCAAACAGTGAACCTATAAGCCTTGGTGCCTCATTTCTTCGTCACTAATAGCATTGAAAGGTAAACAAAATGAATCAGGATTATCATGTTTGTGTTGTGGAAAATATTTCTCTTATTGCGTGAAACCTCAAACACATAAGCAAGGTTAGAAACACCTTTTTATACACCACGTTGCCTCCACCGGCCGGTGCCACTTGTGTTGAACCGAGGAAAACGCTGGTTATGTATCTATTTAGACATGCAGCATTCCAAACTTAGTTTGGGACAACATGCTTAACCACACAAAACAATCCAGCCAATGATGGAACCACAGGCTGTTCCTCTGAGCCTTGTTGGACAGTAAAGTTTGTTGAAATGTTTTTCTTGGAAGGGAAGGATTTTTCACCGCTTTCCCCCACTGTGTTTCCCTGTGCTGCCTTGGCTCTTTGCAGTGCTTCCTGAGCTGCACTGTGTCGACTGCTTCTTCTTGGGGACGGGTACCTTGGCTTTGCCTTTGAAGGCCTTTGTAGGATCCAGTTTGTTGAGGTGGGAATCTCCAGCAGGATCAGCCAAGCTGAGCTCACTGCTGAAAGTCAGTGGCTGGTACAGCGATGCCCACTGCTGCAGATGAAACCAGAGAAAGACAGTTTACAATGCTGATAAGAGTTATTTAGACTAAGAAATAACAGAAATGAACAAGTACTATGTACTGCAATGCAAAATTCTTAGGAACATTTGGCATGTGATGCATAGATGTAAGGGACTTAAAGGACTAGTCTGCAAATTTCCGTTTTCATATGTTGAAGTAAAACACTTGTATGTTTTGTGTAAGAGTCTTAAGACTTGAGTGTTGTGTCATGTTGTTAAAGTGTTAAATCAGCCAACATTGTAGTATACTGTAAAGGGAATAGAATAAATGATATGTTTTTATACACCTGCAATGACTTAAAGTGTGGTAAATAATATTACAGAGTCTAAATAAATTTTAACTAAACGTGGTTGGGCAAATACAAAGACAATATAGAATATTAGCTAAAAGGTTTGGGCAGTATACATTTTTTTCATAGCGTCAAAGCTTCTTGACATTTCACTAGGGCACATAGTACATGACGGTATAGCTCTCTTAGCTTTTTCAGTCTCATTAATTAACAATATAAAATTACAAAATATCAATAATATAAATATAGTATTACACCTATTTTCCTTTTCCGACAGTACGCCTTTTGCATTCAGGTGTCTCGCTTTCACCAAATTTAGACTAAAGTTAGCTTAATTGCCTTTTTTAAATCATCCTAAAAACTTCTGACACACTTAATTCAAACTGAAAGAAACTAAATAAAACCATCTAGTTAGTCAGTTAGTCCATTTTTCCAACAATAAACACCTCTGGTTTGTTCGAAATAAACCCTTAATTCACCAAGTTGGATGTGAAAATATGCTGTTTTCCCAACAGTGTCTTTCTTGTAGTCTTGTTTATCAGCTCAGCTGCCTGTTCAACCAGTACACTGATGCCTGATGGTGCATGATGGGCACTACATACAAAACATCCTCAGGATTTCTTAATACCCTGGTTTACTGTAGTACTGTGACACCACCCAAGCCTAGTTTTTTTAGATGTCATTTAGACCACAACACATGAGCAAGGAGAGAGTGATTAGACACCTTGGCCTGGGGGCTAGGACCATATGGAGTGAAGGCATACTGCCATTCAGGCAGACCCAGGTGGGTGATCATCAGTCGGTAGTAGGAGGTGAAGGTTGATGTGAGGAAATGCCAACACAGTGAGCGATCAAGGAACCAAATTTCACTCTGCTGGGCTACCACACCTGGAAAACACAAAGACCAACAACATAATGATGATGCAGTATTAATATCTCCATTTTTTCATCATTGTTCAGAGAAGTCATAAAAGCTGCAATTTGTTAATACAAACACAACACCTGGAGTGCAGTTTTTGTAGACTAGACACACTTTTCCATTCCCGCCACAGGAATCCAGCTCGTAGATGCGGCTCCGTGAATCAAAATGGGGTGCAGCGGGAGCGTGCCCCGGCCCTGGCAGATAGCATTAATGAGTCTTGAATAAATATTTACTTTCCAATCAACATTTCATTCATTAGCCTGCTTTCTGCACAACTGAGCACACAAACAGACTTAATCAAACTTGACATGCTGTAATTGTTGAGTTAAGCCCACACGAGGATCTGACAGGTGAGGTTTACCGCTGTCTGTGTTGCTCTCCTCCCAGTCCAGGTCAGCCAATGAGGGTGCGTTGGGTAGAGAGAATAATGATACTGGTTGAAGGAGTGGGCACAGCCTGGCTACACTGTTAATCATCATGCATCCGAGGGGAACACACTCATCTGAAACACACACACACACACACAGAGTTACTGTATCACAGAGCTAAAAAAAACTTTTACTATTATTTTTTTTTTTTATCATGTAATCTAAATAATAGCCTGAAAATAAGACTTTTGTAAGAGTGGTATTATTAAAGACAGCACCTAAAACTAATGAGGTCACCTACTGTCTAATTTAATGCTCCAGGTGAGTGTAAATCCATCAATGGTCAGATAGAAATCTCGCAGGTCCTCTGGCAAAATACAAGTGTTTTTCTGGGGAAGAAAATACAGCAGGTTCTTATGATAATAACGAATGACTACACCAAAAACGTGATGTCTTTAAGGTGTCCATTTTTCACCTGCTCCCATGAAAGCAGGCTCCTCTTCTCTGCAGGCTCCCTCTCTACAAAACGCACATCGACCACACCAGGCATGTTCTCTGGCACAAAAGGGACACATTCATACAGTAATAATAATATCATAATTCAGTAAGACATCAGTGTGTTTGCTAGCTAACCCGAAGGTTAGTAGCTAATTTAAGCAAAAGTATGATACAAACCGAGTATTCGAGTTATGCCGAGCGTCAGTCTCTCTGCAACACCTTTAAACGTTAAGTTTTCTTTTGTCTCTTCCATTGGGATCACAAATTTGCACAAAACCCTTGTAGCATCCTCTGCAGCTATCAGCACTGTATCTTTTCACCTCTCTCCACAGATCTCAGCTGGCAACACACAGGAAGCGACAAGAGCAGCTTTGACGCATATCTCAGCCAATAGAAGCACGCCATACTTCAGAGGAGCCAATCGGGTGTTTAGTTCAAAGAAAAAGGCGGGACTATAATTCCTTAGCAACGCTTGGCTCTCTGGGAGGGTGGCGGTTGATTCAACATGGCGGCAGCGGCTGCAAAAAGTGGAAGTTCGGGGATATTTTGGATTAATGGCGGTAAATTTACCTTTATTTAACCACACTAGCTCACCTGTTCTTTCGTACATGTTTTACTAAAGGTTAGAAAAGTGTTCAAAAGAGTCTTACCGAGTATAACGTTACTTCTGTGTCAATGTTGGAAAGTTCTTATTTCCGAGGATGTGAGACAGCTAGCTTAATGACGGTAGACACGTTCACTCAGCTTTAGTCACGCGTAATTAGTTGATTTAATGAAAAGCTACGTCTTCTTTGGTACGTTGACGCTACGTTTTTAATATTAAAACTCGATGTTGCGTTGATGCCTGCTGCCATTATTAGGTTTCCTTTTGCTACTAAGCTCAGAGTCGTAAGTACCATGACCACTTGCTAGCGAGATTTTGTCTTGTTTCTCGGTAATTGTAAAAGGGCAGCTAACTGTTTGCCGAAATACTATTGATTAAACAGTAAGTGTTAGGAAGGATATGATCTAACAAGGTTTAATTCAATTTTACTCACCTTTGACGTATGTGTCTGTATTCTCTTTATCTTTACACAGTATCAGATGAAGAACAGCCTTTGGTGTTTGTTCCTGGTGAGTTTTGGTGACTTTTTTTTTTTAATATCATTTCTGATCATAATATGAGAGGATCAGGTTTCCCGCGTTCATGGAAAATCTGGAAAACTCATTGAATTCCACAGACATATATTCCAGGCCTGGAAAAGTCCTGAAATAGTTGCTGTATGTAATGGAATTGTTACAGTAGTAGTATCTGACTCTCCCTCCATGTTTGCCAAATAAGTAAAATTATGTTTGATTAGCATTTGAATCTGAGATGTTTGAAAATCGCTGAGCAAGTCGTGAAAAACATATTACAGAAAGAAAAGTTTTTAAATTTTGTCCATGAAAATATGTGGGAACTACATTTCATGTACACTTAGTGTCCTCTTCTACTGTCTTCTCACAATCTGTCTCAGAACTGGAGGGACAGGTGAAGACTCAGACCCCTTTCAGTTTTGGACCAGGCAGCACCAGTACATCCAGTAAAAGAGGTACCAAGGTGCGAGCCAGGCGTAGCTCTGACTGCAAGAATGAGACCACACTAAAGAAAGGAGGCAAGAAACTGAGCAACTTACACAGTGAGCACTCTGGGGTTTATATCAAGGAAAAAGTGACAGTCCATCACGGTGCTACTGCAGCTTCAGAGGACATCCTCCCACCAGCCTTGGGTACTTTTCTCCCTTTGACACAGGTAAACCATAGTTTTATGAAGGTTGTTTTTCTCTCCCCTCCAAAGATGCAAGAAAAAATGTGTGAATATGGAAGAAGGCATATGAATAATCTCAATTTGATCTAATGTAATTTAATGTAATTTTTACTTTTCATTTAAAACTATGTAAAAATGATGATGGTTTTTGCTGGAGTCTTTACCAGACATGTATATTCTCTTATGTCTGGAACATGATTTTTAGGCCGGGGCATCTCTGTAGCACCACAGTGCTTCATTTATAATTTGTATGTTGTGACACAGTTTTACCTTTATCAAAAAAACAATGCAGCTCCTGCAATTTGGATACTGCACATATTGTGATAATGATAAAATGCCAATTAATTGTGCATCCCTACAAGAAAGGATATATTGAGGCTGACAGAATTTCATTATTATTTTCCGTTAATATCTTCTAATACTTGCTAACATTTCTTTGCACAGGTAATCTCTGAAACCAGCAGGGCTAAGAGCCAGGTCTGTTTGAAAGACCTCTGTCCTGAAGATAAGCGCCGGATTGCAAACCTCATCGAAGAACTAGCCAGGTAGCCAGCACTATAAGCCACTGAACTCTACACATACAGTTCATATGAATATATGAATTGAACAATTTGTCCTAATACCTGATTGTAATGTTTAATTCTACTCCTGTATCTTTTTATCCCTCTTCACACTTGGGATACATAATGTAGACCACTTATACTTATACACTGTTATTTCCTGTTCTCCAGAGTGAGTGAGGAGAAAGAAGAGTCAGTGCAGCGTCTGAAAGATGAACAGGAAAATTTTGAGTGCAAGATTCTGCGGCTGGAGCAACAGAACCTGATCATAGTGCAGGAGAGGGAGAGTATCCTTTCAAAATAACTGCACAAACAAAAACACAGCAATGAGTTGTGAATGAGTGGTGGGTGAAGGGTATTTTGCCATGTATATATATAATTACTAAAAAACACTAATGAGGACCACCAGGGATTTTAACCACTATGGGTCAAGTGCATTAATTCATCATTAAACTACAGCCCAGTAGTGCTATCTGCAACAGCACATTAAATGCCCTGGCGTTTCATTTAAAAAAATAAATAAATAAATAAAATATATATATATATATTTTTTTTTTTTTATTTATTTTTTAATGAAACGCCAGGGCATTTAATGTGCTGTTGCAGATAGCACTACTGGGCTGTAGTTTAATGATGAATTAATGCACTTGACCCATAGTGGTTAAAATCCCTGGTGGTCCTCATTAGTGTTTTTTTTTCTGAAACATGGCTATGTTTAATGGTTTAAAAGATGTTCCATGGTGTGTTTATTGCTGCAGTCATGTTGTAATGATTGCTGCAAATTGTGGTGCATTGATATAAGAAAGCCAGAGGTCCCTCAAGAATCCCAGGATACGATTGTTTTATCAATTTAGTAACTGTTACCAAAATGTTTTTATGAAGTATGCCAGTAGAGTATGGTAGTGCAGTTCCATTACTGCATTCTATAAAGAAATCCCTGTATATTTAGCCAGAATGTCAAAATAGGTGGAGGAAGCAGGATTTGTACAAGGTGCTTGAAGTGCACGAATTTGACATTCAGTAATTCTGGGTTCAAAGTTTTGGAACTCAAACTTTTTTAACTTGGTCTGTGAAAAAGTACTTGAATATAATAGAGAGGAGAACAGAAGGATAAATTATTTTGGGAACATATTAGATAAACATTTTAAACCAGAAAGACGAGAACAGCCATGCTAGTGATTTTTTTCTAACACTGTATGAGCAGTATGAGATCTGAGCACCAACATGTTGACAAATGTCCAGTAGAAAGTCATTGCCAGGATGTTTAGCTAGCCTCCAAAACACTCACAGTGGTGCAGTGTCAGCCATTAGCGTGAAGTTGAGCTTTGTCATTCACATGCCTGATTTAATAACCGATTAATTAATAATAAGGCAATTTTAAGTTAGCATGTTTGCTTCATCACCAAATTTGCACAATGCTTTTGCAACTGATGGTTGTCTGGAGAAAGGAATTTCATTTTTGAAAATAAGTGCTTAAAACAAACAACTTGAAAGTCCTTGAATTTGACTTCCCCACGTCAGTACATTGATCTCATCAAAAGTGATTTCACTGATTATCCCCCATTCAACCAAAAAATGGGGTACTGATCAGTAAAATCATTTGCTGTACTATTTAGTTGGAATAAAACCTTGCTGCCAGTTCTCCATGTCACACAGTTGCATATCCCTAAGATGCGTTTGAAGTTCTTGAAATTGTTTATTGAAGGCTTTATACTGTTCCACTGCTCTGTACGCTATTCTATAAGTTTGTCTGCAGGGGGCAGTGTTGTCTCAGGTAAGGCCATGTACAGTTTTTAGCCAAGACCCCTCAATTTCATACAAAAGACAGAGAAATAGAGCAGATTGAGATTCATTTGACTGATTTGATGCCCGCTGCAGATGTATTTTGCAAGTGCTTGTAGTTTATACGCTGTTGTGTACAGAATCAATTTCAAGGTTGGAGCCATAGCCTGAAACATCTAAATCATCTTATCATCCAAAGATGAATTCTGATATTTACAGCTTTCACCACCATGTGTTTTTGTAACCCTCCCTGAATGCTGAACGTTAACTGTAGAATATCTCAGTTCCTTCTTACAAAATGAGATCAGGTGGGTCACCAGCTGATTCCTGCGTGTCTAGCGTGAGTTTAGTGCCAGAGTCACAGCGATAGTCTGCTGTTTATCGCACCCCACAACCCACCTACTGTCTTCATAATAATTCCGCTCAGGTCAAACCAGAACATGGCCAGCAGTCAATTTAGGTTAAAAACACTGCAAAATATGAAGAGTAATTGACCCCGCTGGTAAATTGCACGATTGGCAACGGCGGCGGGGAAAATTAGGAAAGCACAACTCAATTAAAGGCACTTTGGCTCGGAGACTTGGCATTTACACCAAACTTCTAAACTCCATTAAAAAGGTATTTGAGAGGAAAAAGTGTTCGGATCCAAGCACCTCAGGGGGGATAACGCAGTCTTTTAAAGTGCGTGCAGGAGTCATGAAGGCTCTTCTCAGGCAGAAGGTTCCGGCACTTCTCTGAAAGGTTAAGGAGACACCAAAGGCAAACACACTGAATGAGAGTCTTGTCAAGTTTAATTCCATTACGCCTCAGCTTATCTTATCTAACCAAGATTCAGGGTTGTCAGGGTTATAAAGAATGTAGGGCTATACCTTAGCCCCAAGCCACCTAGGATGAGAGGGAAAAAGTACCCTTGATATTTAGGGTGTTCGGCTGACATTTGGAACTGACTGGCACACAGGACTGAATTTGTGTTTCAGATAGCAAGGATGCCTTTTGTACTTGAAGGCATGCTGGCGTGGGCAGAAGTCAAGGTGGTGTTACTAACACTTGCTGTATCCAGAACAAGGCACAGCAGGCGCTAGAGCTAATGCCATTTATTGAGTTGAAACAATTGGAGGGAATCCTGAGGCCATGGAGAGAGGGGAATAACAGCCCTGTTTGAATATGTCACTGAAAAATGCGACATGTTGTGATAGAAGATTGCCAGAGATAAATCAATTTTTACCTGACATTTACAATGTGGAAATCTGGTTTTATCAAGTTTGCTTTTTGAGATAAGCATGTATAAGGAGATTTTTTTTTTAGCGCTTTGTTTTTTGGCAGATAAAGCCCTTGATATTCCTTGATGTCAGCTCCGTAGGCATTATAATGATCTGGTTGGGATGTTTTTGTTATCTTACTGTTACTCAAGGAAAGGGCGGTGTTGCTGAAGCCTTGTGCTGTGTAAGGTGCACACTATCCAGTAGAGGTGCTGAAAGAAAAAAAACCCAAAGAAATAAAGCTAAACTCTAGCCTGTTTCTTTATTGAAGATCTACCTTGACACAACTGAGAAATTTGGTAAATGTTGTGATTTTGACTGATTGAGTTGAAGGCATACTATTCGGAAATTGTTGGTTAAAGTTTGTAACACCATAGCGAGCAATGGATGTCAGTTTGGCATTTCAAAGACATTGACCAGATGTTTAATTTTGGTTGGAATGAAAACTGTGTTGATAATTTTTAAAATGTCTATTAACTTAGACTGTCACACTGTGTAACATTATGGCATTTTGCAGACATTTGGTTTTATTCTGTATCCTTACGGATCCTTACGGATAAATCTATGTCTAGATGTTGTTAGCATGAGACATTTGGAAGATATACTTAACATTATTAACGTTATACTTAACAACACAACTTAAAACCAACAAAATAACAACGTAATCTATCGACAGTAATAAAAAGAGCAGTTATTTTAGCAAGCTAACTGCTGGCACCCACCTGCCCAACAGAAAACAAGGCAGATATTCATAGCTCTTTAACCCCATCCTCTCCTTAAGTGCTCAGCAGTGAAGAAGTGAAGAAGGATGTTTGTTTGTCAGGCATTTTGGCTCACTATATTTGCAATTTTTTCGCTGTGGCTTTGATTTTTGTAGTATCCTCTTGGATGTGTGTTCCTTATGGCCTGGCACCTGGTCGCTTCCTTTTTATAAAGCCTCTCACCTACATGCTCTGCCATAAATGTCTCTACAGATAGATTCGCCACCACACACTTCTAGTGGGTTATTGGTGATGAATGAGAGGAATTACTTTTGTATGAGTATATACATTTTTTTAAAGGAAAATCCTGTATAGTGCATCTTTTAGAACATTTCTGTGATCCGTTTATTCTGCAGGGCTAAATAGTAGGAAAGTCTATGTCCAAGAAAGCATTGTTAGAAATATATAGACACACTGAGCCACTGTCATTAGAGGCTTAAGTTTATCAAATGTAATTATTTGAACTTGTGCATTAGTGTAGGGTTTGTTATTCTTGACTGAATCAGTTCAAATGCCTAAACTGAATATAATAAAATCAAACTGAACCAATTGTCGGTTTAATTTGAAATTAATAATGTATAATACACTGACTGTTTGCTAAAAGAATCAAAAATTAATCCAGTTGTTGGCACATTGTTACAATATACTGTTTAGATTTTTGACTTTTTGAATTGTGGCCTTGTGTGTCGTAGGTGTGCAGTTGACATATTCCATAGACATGAGATAGTTTGTACAAATGTCAGGTGCAATGACTCATGATACAACTTAATCTGTCTCTACAAAACTGATTTTATTTTTCTAGGCAGAGAAGATATGGCTGCAAGTACTTGCAATGAGATGAGCAGTTTTCTGTGTGTTTGCACTCAGAATTTTAAAGGCCTTTAAATAATTGTTAGCTGACGTTATTTATTGGTTTATTGTGTGACTTGCGCTCATGTCTCTTCTCCAGATTCAGTAGTATTGAAGCAGTTATGTAAACTGTCTTCTTCTATTAATTCCCCGTCATTGCTTCCTTACACACACATTCATACACATCAGTCTCCACCCCCGTTTCTCTCACATTCCTGCTCAGGCTCAATCTGTTTGGCACAGTGTGCTAAAGCAGGCTTTAAAATATTCCCCTCTCCTGTGCAAATTTGTTCCACCTTGAAGTGGATTTCATTATTTCATTTGAGCCTCGGCCTGACAGGGAAGTGAATCATTTTGACAGGCCCCGTCTGAAGCCTCTTCAGCCCAAGCCCTTGATTCTGAGTATTTTTGGAGCAGTGGGGAGGAGTAAGTCATTGTTGGCACTTTGCAGCTCCGATGTAAACCAGGGGCTTGCCGAGTGCCTTGCCCCCATTGGCTGACGTCCAAGGCTGTGGAGGAAGCATGTTTAGTGTGGCAATGGGCGGAGAGGTGGAATCTTATCAGTGTTGCTCCACTCAGTTCAGATTACCTAGCGCTTGCTGTCCAGTGACTGTGTCAGCCTGTCAACACATTGACACACGTTACTACCATTTATGGCATTGGGATGCCACGATGCTGCCGTCCTGTTGGTATTATTGCACAGATAGACGCTATGTGTGTAGTTTGGTTCCCACCATACCTGATTTTTATTCCAGTGTACTGTGCTATAGGCTTGGGCGGTATCACAGTATTATGGTATACCAGGGTATTTAGAAAACGCAAAGGTATGTTTTTCAATACAGATTCATACATTCGTAAATACAGGTCCTCCTCTTTCTATTAGACTCATTATATGTAGTGCACAGCACGCACCACCAGAGCTCAGTCTCTGGTCTCTACTGATGGAAAAGGCAGCTGAGCTGAACAACACTGTGATACATGGTGGTGGAGGGATAAGTAACAGGATTGTAAACAGCTGGTGGCCAGCGGGAGAGACCATAAGAGAATAATGGCATGATTCTTACGTCTTGGGAAAGTAAGTATATATTTTGACCAAACCCGAGCTGGTTATTGTAATAGTGGACTTACTAACTAGATTACTAGCAAGAGAAACCAAGATGGTTTAGGTGAGTTTTATTTTGTTTCTGTTGAGTTTGAGTGTGTTTTATGATGAGTTAATAAGCCAATTAAGCCTCAACAATCAGTGCTTTGTGACCGAGAGAAAGTTGAATCTAAAAGGTGTTCAGTTGTATTCCTCTCTTTAATAAGGAAAATAAGTGTGACAATACGACATTTCTTAACATTTTTTGGATTCCCATTGTGTATTTATTTGTCTCAAAAAGTAGAGCTCTTGCCTTTGGAGGTAAGGTGTGCACCGCACACTTATATCATTATATACCGTATACCCGGTGAAATTTCAGGAAGGTATGAAGGTATGAAATACTACATACCGCCCATGTCTACTGGACTGTTTATTGTCTATTGGGAAACATTTGTTTTAGGCATGAGAAATCCCGTGTAAATTGTGTTTTTATGGGAATCTGGTGAAATGTGAGCAGCATGCATTTTTGACTCAACACACAACTCTGTATCTTGGACTGAGGAGCTGTGTAAGCATATTCAGTATCTCCCCTCTAAGACCCTTATTCATGCTGCATCTTTAGACCTAATGGTAAAGGTTTACATGATGTGATGTCCATACAGAACAACTTCCATGGACATTATCTGTGCAGGGGTAGCGGACCCTTAGTTAGATGGAGGGTTCAATCAGTGTTTCCTCACATTTTCCTAATGTTTATGGAAGCTGCTGCATTGCATTTGTGTGGTGTCTGGTCCTCAATTCAAAGCCGTCCCCGCTCTCTTCTCTTTCCCTCTGTTTCATTTCCACTGCCTGATTGAAGTTTTCTAACAACCAAAGTGTTTTCTTATGGAGTGTTCTGCCAACTATTCCTCAATAAGACTCTACTTTGAACTTTGATTTTCTTTTAAAATGGGGGCTTTTTTTTCAAATGGATGCTGAGAAACTCATCAGCTGGGGGAGCAGGGCCACCATCATAAAAAGATATGGCCTGGAGGAACACACTTTAAGGTCAGCTTGGGTGGGAGTGTGTGTGTATACCACTTCCTTTATTGTAGTGTTTGTGTGTGGGCTGTTTACAGTGCAGGTGGGGAATTTGTGCTCTCATATCTTGCAGTTTATGTGTGTGTGTGTGTGTGTGCGCGTGTGCATACACGCACACTAGGGAGTGAGAGTCAGAGTGAGGTTGATTATTGAATGTGTGTGAGTGTGTCTATGTGTAGTCTCCCCATTCTCGTGCTCATTATCTTTGTATGTGCTGGTGTGGTGTGGTGCTGCCACTGTCATTAGTGGGCTCCTGAGGCGCAGCAGTAGTTCCGCTCCAGATTAGTTTTCTTGTGTCTGCCAGCTCTCTGTCTGGCAGATAGCCTGGCACGGCACTGCCCAGCTCAGCTCAACACAGCTTGGCCCGACCCAGATGGTGAAAGCTCTGTGCCACAACAACAACTTTGATTTTGCTGGCCTCGTCTCCCTTTCTGTTTTCAACTTTGCTGTACTCTCTACTTTTCTGGTCCAATGTGTAATTGATTGCAGAAACAAGGGTTTAATTCAGATTGTCAATCTAAATCCAGCATCTATCTTTTTTTTCTATTTGCACTACATAAGAGACCTTTTCCTTACTGAAATGGCTGTTGTGCACAAAGATACCCTGTCAGTACAGTCACATAGTGACTTTACATTTGGAAGTCATGTAGGTATACCATAGTTGTGATAGATTCTTTTTTCTTGAGGAAACAATTTCCTAAATAATGTTTGTTGAAATATTGAAGCCTGTACAGACTACTTTTCTCTGTCCAATCCAGGGGAGGATTTTAATGTTTTAGGCCAGAAGTTCTGTCCTGTTGTATTCAATTTACTTGTTGTTAGTTACTTAACCCTTGGTCCTCCAGGCCTGCAGCAGCAGTACAGAGAGTGCCAGGAGCTGCTTGGGCTCTACCAGCAATACCTTTCTCAGCAGCAGGTGAAACTTAATCAGTCCATCGCCCAGCTCAGCCAGGCACCACCCCATAGCAAGGTAAGGAATGGAATAGAGTGGCTGTGTGGTAGGTTGCAAATATTTGTTGTAGCCCTAGACTGTAAATACAGATGGATGATGCACCTCCACTTACTCCAACAGTACAAAACTGAAGCCAAATATATTGGATATGGCTGCTGCTATCCTGCGCTGTTGACAGAAGGGATCTCAGGGTATCAAGTTGCTGCACATACATCTGACCAATCACAAGCAGAGTCATTAAATGCAAGCACACCTACTGGTACACCCATCTTTCAATTATGTCATCAAACCCCCTTTTTAATGATATCAAATAACTAATTTAAACCCGACTTAAACCAAATATTTGAACAAACATCAGATTCAGGGGTGATAAGAACTACCTAAAAAGATGGAAACCATTTTGAAAAAAATTATTTGGTGTGTACTTTGATGTTTTAATTTTACCTATGTCCTATTCACTAACATGTAGGGGGTGAGCTTTATGACCCACACTGCAGACAGACACCAGGCAATAGAGATGTTTTTGCCTCATTTTTGGGGAACTGTTGTATCCATCTCTATTTAACAGTCTGTGGTTGTGACTGTCAAAAATATCTGTTTGTCCATACATATTGATTCTGAATATTTGAAATGGTTTTGTGCTCAGTTTCAACAGTGTTGATACACTGGCACTAGCTGCGCTTTACGCTCTTGCTTATTATGAATGTTTACAACAGTCATTCTGCTGATCTCTGCTGCTGATTAAGAAAGAACAGTCGCCATTGTCATGTTATATGCTTATTTTTTGTATCTTTAATTAGAATTTAACTGGTTTACTCTCATTGTCATGTTTTCTCGGTGGTATCAAAAATATTGATGTTTTTCAGGGTATTGTATCAAAGCTAGAAATTCCAGCATTGTGACAACACTAGTAGTGTATGTCTCATGCAGTGTAACATGAAGGACAGGCTCCTGTGTGAGGGAGAATGATTATATGCACATCACTCATGCGGAAGATGATCAAAAAACAGCATACATGAAGTAAACACATGCACACTTACTCCGTGCCTGCTCCTGAGTAAGCCTTATTCAGAGAACACCGCTGTTTGCTATCCATCAGGCACAAAACCATCCAGTGGTAACACATGCTACAGCACATTGTCCCATGGCCAAGTGCCATAATAATGCATAACAAAGCTCAATAGAAGTACACTACAATCCTTGGTTCAATAAGAAAACAACATAGTGAAAACTCTCTCAAGGTGACACTTCAGAATCGGAGACGCCTCTCTGGCTTCAGCCCCTGTAAGAATAGATGACTTGGCCATCCTCATTGTCCCGCCGTGGCTCTGAATAATGTGTGTTTGCCTGCTCTCTGACCCTCAGCAAATTAGTCACAGTCTCATCCTCAGTCAACTATAAGATGGGCTTTCCTCCTTATGTTTATCTCATAATGTTTCTGACCTTGGTTTACCTGCCAGTCATGCTCACTTGGAAATTGTCCTCTTAATCTTGTAGCCACTGTCCAGTTTACAGTTTTGAAGGATGATTTGCATTTGTTCTGCTATAAACCCAGCCCCACCCTAGGTCCATGTCCGTTAAGCTGAATAGTGAAAGCACCATTTTGGCAGAGGAGCAGCTTGAGTCCTTGTCAGTTCTCTACACAGGATGTGTTCAGGCACAGTACTGCTGTGTACGTCACCTGTGTGTTGGCAGCTCTCAGAGCTTTATACACAATCACTGTAGTTACAAGCGTAAATTGGAAGAAAGTAGATTTAAAAAAAAAAAGCTTCAGGTCACGGTAACCCACACAAATTGCAAGAGATATTTGAGCTCCTGTGAAACAGCTCTCGAAAACACATAGGGAAAGCTTTTATTGCACGTTTCAACATGAGCAAATTAGGTTGGTTAGTGACTCCTTATTCAGTATTGGTAAATTTTGGTTTGTAGCCCAGCTCTACATTAGGGTTTTATGGAGCAGTCTAACGTTTTTGGCTGAAGTACTCCATCAATTTTTCAGAGGCTTCCTAAATTGGCCAAAATGCATTCATTGTCCTCTTTGTTCTCTGTCCAGGTGCTCAGCAGTGAGGAAGCCCCCAGCCGAACATCTACTAGCAGAGCTAATGGCTCAGTCTTTGATGGCTCATACCTCAGCCTTGCTGCTACTCGAGCACAACAGCCTCAAGTGCACAGGAGTGGTGGTGGAGGAAGAGCAGCAGTACAAACCCTTAGCAACCATGCCTCTTTTTCCTGTGTTCGTGAATTCACTCCAACTGATGAGCCGATCAAACAGCATAGGATTCAGAAAAGGGAGAGCAGGGAGCCACACTCAGAGTCCCAGCACAGATGTCGGCACTGCCACTGCTGTGGTCAAGACAGTGGCTATGGAACACAGCAACGGAAAAATGAGAATGGCTCCAACCTAGAGAATGGCCATCATGACACCCTTAACCTGCATGAATGCGAAAGGTTCAGTTTTACTCTGTATGGCCACGATCTATCATCTGACATGATTGCATGACTTTCCTATAGTTTTCATGAAATTGTGCATTTTATCAAGATACAAACAAGGGAATGTCATGACATTAAGCTAATCAAATGTATATTTGCACACAGGCTCCACAGTGGGCATGGTATGGACTCAGAGGCCAAGGAAGCCCTGACCAGGCCTCTGCTGGGTCACGAGGACTGGGAGGAGAAGAGGCACCAGCTGCTGCTACAGAAGATGCAGTTGGAGATGGAGAGAGAGAGGCTGCAGGCACGGCTGGCTGAGCAGGAAGAGAGACTCAACAGACAGAATCAGCAGCTACGTCAGTCGCGTCTTGATTACAGCAGGTAGAATACAGAAGCCAATGACAAATAAACCTTGTGCAGCCACATTGCTAGTTAACATTTGGAGGCACAAATTAATAGTTACTCGTATTTAGTCGCAAAATAGGTGGCTACGTCTATTCAAAAAGTAATTATTCATGTTTAGTCCCTAATTTGTCCTTGTACTTCTTCACTATCTGTCATTGCAGACTGATAGAACCTCAGTCCATTTTCATTTTCTTCTCATATGCTCTTTTTAGGTTTCAGCATGCTGCTCAGTCTGATCTCAGCAGCTCAAACATTAGAAATGGAGATGCACAGCCGGAGAGTCCCACCCACAAAGATTTACCCCCCAGGTAAATCAAGAAAACTGCTATACAGGATGTTGCAGGCTCGCTCACTCACTTAATGCATCAAATACACACACATATACACACATCAACATACTCATGTCTAACTTAATATATTGTGTCTGTGGTGTACAGTGTGTGTGAAGATGCAGAGGTACATCCTGCAGGACAGAGCATGCATGGGAAACACTCGCAAACTGTACATCCTCCTCTGGTTAATGGTAAGCTTGTGTTTTCAATTAATCAGAAATATGTTCTTATCGGTCTACACACAAAGGAACGTCATGCCTTGAAACATATTGTATACAGGCCTGTCAAGAGTTTGTATTTCTTCAAACAATATATATATATTTTTACATTCTTATGCCTGTAAAACTTAGATAAAGAATTGTATATCACCATGGTATTTTCTTTAAATAAATATCTTTTTTCCAGCATTACTCTCAGCCTTGCTGCTCTTACTTTCAATATAACACTCCTATCTTGCATCTCTCAACAGAGACCTCACAGCAGTCCAGAAAGGACACGGCCACATCTCCTGCTAAGTCTCTTCCTGCAAGCCTGAAAAAGCCCACTTCAGTGTCTGTCATCCAGAGGAGTCCTGAGGCCAGGTAACACATTTTTACTGGACATAAATATAGCATATATATAAATATTTTTTTTTGATGATTTTAAGTTGAGTAAAGCATTATTTATTATGTTGCTTATAAGCAGTAGGACTGCAGCAAATGTGGAAGTATTAGCTAACCTACTAGAATGAGGTCAAAGACATGTGAGGTAAAATTCAACAAACCAAAGAGCCAGGCAGGCAAAAAAAAAAAAAAAATTACATTGCTCGTTGAACAACAATGAAAAATGGCATAGTTAAGCACTTGAAGGATCCAGGCATAAATCTTTATGCAGAATTTCAAACTGGCACAGAACAAAGCTTCCTTTAAGATTAACAGAGTTTCTCCATTATAGAAAAGTTTGAGTGAGTTTTCTGTGGGCAGGCCTCTTCTGTCTTGTGGGGGACACTGGGAAGATTATATGCGGGCTGTCGGGCTGCAATATTTTATTTGTTCTCTCTGACCTCCTAAGGCAGTTGACTTTTTTTCCCTCTAGTTGTGAAGAAATATTAACAGTAATGAAACACATAAATATAATACAAGTATAAAATATGATTCTAAGAGCTTTCCTGGGCTTGCAGTTGCTGCAGTGTTGGAGGCTAAATGATGTCTTTTCTTAGTCTAGCTAACTTTTCGAGCTGTGAGAGGCTAAATGAAGCTTTTTACTGGGCTAGCTAGCGCTGTGGCCAGCCTGTCAGGAGACATGCTGCGTTCCATTAGTCGGCCTAGCAGGGACCCTGCAGCAGGTGTAATTGAACAGACTTCTGGATGCACACACTGCCCTCCCTTCTCTCTCTGCCACAGTAATGAGACAGAGAAAGCAAGAGTGAGGGAGAGATGTTAAAAGTGTGTTTGAGGGTGAGTGAGGGGTGAGGGCATTGGATAAAGTGAGAAATGGGAAGTGAGGAAAGTAAGAGCAGGTTGAGATGGATAGAGAAGGAAATGGTGAGAAAGACGCAAGAAGGGAGAGGAGTTTTGAGGACACTGATGAATCACTGAGTGCAAGCATCAGACTTACCTAAAAAGGAAGGGACATTCATTACTTTTTTTCTCTCTGTACACGGATGGTTATTAACCTGACTGTGTCATCTAACAGTGTGTATGTCTGCAAAAATATCAGTTGAGAAGCATTTGTAACAGTGCTGCTGCAGACCTTTATTTTTTAAAAACTATTATTCCGAAAGTTGATCCAATTTGTTCTTTGCATAATGTCAAATATCTTTTTGTAAGAGTGGTGGTTAATAGGAGATACGGTAGTCAGAGATACAGTCAAAGTTTTCAACTTCCGATGAGTAACTCTTAAACAAAGCAGTGCGTGGTCCAAGCTGAACTGTGAGCTCCAGCAGATGCCCATTAATTCCAGCAGGGGACCCGGCACATCAGATCTTATTACCATCCATTTACACCTCCAAAGCCTATTAAAATTGTTGGACTGTTCGCTACACAGCACTGTGTGTTTTTTTTTTTTTTTACCAGTAATGAGGAAGCCTGCCTCTCAGATGGCTTTTGTGGTTTTTGCAACATGTTTTTTCATGTGCATCTTTGAAAATATTTGTAATCCTTTGGTAATCCACTGATTTGGATTATACATATGTCTTTTTCTTAGCAGTGTTTAAAGAATATCCGCATCAAAATAGTTAGAAAATATAAGCTAAATAAATTGCAGTGAATGGGATAAAGACAATAGCTTATGTTGTGGTTCTTAGCTCATTTTCAGTGAGTGCAAATGAGCAACCAAAGCCTTTGAAAGAGCTAGCAGTGATGTGCATGATGGTGCTTTTTTCATTTGTTTGTGTTGAAAATTAAGGAATAAGTCAATAGTGCCCCATGTTATTGCCATGGAAATGTTATTGTAACATGACAATAACTACAGCAACTTGAACTACGACTTGATATTTTAAGATGTTTAGAAAAAGGAACCATGTTGTACTTAGGTGGTATCTGTTTTTTCGTACCTTCATTGCTTTCCTGAATTCTGAATTTTTGTGTGGCGTCACCCCCCTACCACTGAGTTATGCAAGCTCTCTTAGCTTTTTCAGTCAAAAAAATACATAAAAAATGTCAAGACACTGATATTCTTACACCTATTTTCCTTAACCAATTAAACGCAACCGTACATTGCGTCTACATTCAAGTTTCTCTCTTTTAGCACACTAAGACTACTGTTAGCTTAATTGCATCGTTTACCCATCGTAAAGCACACTCAACATAAACAAAATAAAAATCACCAAATCGCCTTATTAGTTCTGTAAGTTGCAGGTTCTAGTTAGTTGGTCCATTGTTTGAACAATCACCAGCTCTTATTTTTGTCAAAATTAATCCTTAAATAAATAAAAAATGCTTCTTCTCCCAGCAGCCTCTCTCTGCTTTCACTGGCTGGCTCATCACAGTCCTGTAATGCTATCCTCACCAATCGCAGTCGCCATTTTTCCCAGCTGCCTGTTTATTGAGTAGAGACTGACCTCTCATGGCAAGTGATTTGCACTACATATAATACATCCTCAATACAGCATCTTCTATGATATTGGAAAAAGGAGTGCCTGTGTTTTGATTGTATATAAAATCATATCCTTAATATTTCTGACTAACCTGACATACTGTAATACCATCCATGCCTAAGCTACATACTTGTTATGATGGTTGCCTGTTAATTTTATCAGCATTACATGCTACTTCCAATGGTACAAGGAAAACTGAATAAACGGCTGTCAGTATGTAATAAACAATACAAAAACACTATTGTGTTCATTTAGGAAAAAATATCAAATATCCTTCTTTTAAGATTTGGCATATTACTTGAACTCCTGTCTTTTACCTGGTTACAACATACCCCCTGTGACCATCTTATGTTAACCAATTCAATCTTGATGTGCAAATTGCAAAACGAAGCTGGGGTTAACATTTAGTGACCCTCTTAATCCTTTCATGAATCCTGTGCTAGTTAGTAATGAGACAGTTCCAGCGCACCCCGCCCATCTCATCTCCATCTTTCCTGCCATTGCCCGCCTGCTATTGATTGGTTGGGAAATTGACATGCCGTATATACGCGTTGGCCATTATAGGTTTTTTATCTTACTGTTTGGACTGCAAATGAAAAGGGGCGCCGGGGCGAGACGGCTATCTTTAATGAAAGAGAGGAGCCAAATAAGCAGTGAAAGTTACGAGTGGAAGGAAGGTGGTGTGGAGCGAAGGCAGAGGAGTTTTGTGGGAATTTTATCTGGCCTTATAGAGCTAGAAAAGAGGCAAACAGTATTGGTGCACTGGGAGAATGAAGCCCAAAGGTTTTTATTACACTTAGAAAGGTGTAGTTCTCTATGTGTTCAAAGGACAGAGGAAAGAAAGTATTTGAAGGCAGACTGCTTAACCACTGTTGAGTTTTGGATTTTTACATACAGGCTTATAGATACAAATAATTCCATTTGTCATTTAAGAGTTTGTGCAGCATCAATGAAATACTGTCAGAATCAGCTTTCTGCAGATATGTTATACTCCCTAAGGGTTCTCTTTGTTCTACTGACAGGCACTGAAAAGTTAAGAAGTTAACAGTACTTAAATGTTGGCAATGCAGCCAACAATGATGCTGGTGATGCTATCAAAATTACCCAACATCCCAGGCAAAAGCTTTATTTTAATGACAGAAACTTATGTTCCTGCTACTCTTGTCTGTGTATTTTTCTGTATGCATGTAGCAGTTGAATAGATTTGCCAGGATTTCTTTAGGGGATATTAATATTGAGCAGCAATTCACAACTTTACCTCACACAAACTGGGGCCAAGAATTGAAGTTCTTTGTAACACTACCCCTCTGAAAATCTATTGGCATTCTCCCAACCCCTCTTGCAATCTCCATGCCACCTCCTCCCCTCACCCCACCCACTGCCATTCCCCCCCATTCCCTGCCCAAACTGTACCCCTACCCCCCGCACTCCCCTTGTTATAGATTGTGACCGCCGGTAAGTGATGCATTATTCATTACCGACATGTCGTTTGTTGATGGATGGCTGTTTGAGAGCCCTGTCCGTTAAATAAATCAACAAATAAAAATGCAAATTCTCACATTTCGAGAGAAGGAACCCAGCCAAAGTCCCTCCCCCACATTCCCTTTCTGCTTTTCCTCTCTATCCACAAAGCTGCACTCGCTTCCAGTCTCTCTCTTACAAACACACACTCATGCTCTCTCTCTCTCTCTCTCTTTCTCCTTTGCTGTTGACAGGCAGGAGACCAAATGAGGAAGACAGATTTACTTACTTGAGCTTCAGTCTCTTTTTTCATCAGTTATCATCCCTCAGCCGACTTACCCCTCATTCACTTTCTCTCCCTCACGTTCAAACATGTGCATACATTAGTTCATGTTGCTAAAGTAAAATATAGCCTCCTAAAGCCTCCCAGCTACTGATGTGTGCTGCCTCAAGTTAGTGTGAAAACATGACATATCAAGGTCTATAGTTACATGTGGAGGAACATAAATGCACCCTGATTGGAAGTTCCACGGGTGTGTCTGTCTGCTGACCACCCACATGCATATCAACAAGTACACACCAAAGATCGCCCTTACCTGGGAGAGCTGTGTGCGGAGCGGCACGATGCAAATCGATGCAGCTTTAAACGAGCAGAGAATTATGTTAGCAACATCAGTGGAGCGTGCTTTAAAGAATTCATGTTTTGTATCTGGAATGGCGTTGTTCGACTGTGTATACACTGAATAATTTATCAAGCCAGCCAGACTGAGGGATTGAATCTCTATTAGCTTAATCTCCTCCGTTTTGGTTTATTTATTTCACTCCACATTCCCTCATTTCTATTCCAGGGGAGAAAGCACTGGGTTCTCTCCCTCTTTTTCTCTTGCACCTGCAAGAAAGTGTGTTTTTCTGCTGGGACGCCCCAGTGGTTTTGACTTGTTAACGTTGCTTGTTAGGGTTCAGTAGGCACTTCAGCAAGAAAGATTTTGTTAACACGTCGAAGAGAGATTTGCTTTCATATTGTCTGTGTTAACAAGTGAAAGGTGAATGACAAATATTTTTGTACAAGTGTCGGGCTCCAAGTAGACTTTGGCCTTGTGCATGTCTGGTGTTGGTCCCTTGACTTGCATACTCTGTGCTTAACATTGAGGGCACGTTCTGTAACTGGCGGTCTTATGCGCATTTCTCTGTTATAATGAAACAATGCGAGGATACTCATTTACAGCATTGCCTGTCTACGGGGCTCCACTGGGTTCTGTATTATAAATGTAGCCTGTGCCAATTCAACCTTTGATATAAGCTGAGGTCACACATGTGGAAAAAAAACCTGGAAAAAAAACCTCCCAAATTTTTACTTATTTTTCAGGTTGGACTTTTCTTTGGTTCAATTATTGGATATCTTTAGTCCTGTCTCTGCACCTGAACTAAACAAGCAATCCACTCGAAGACCCAATACGTCACAACGTAGGCTGGGCCTCACCACCCCCAAACCACTGGGCAGAACCCTGCTTACCCCTGCTGGGTCTTACCCTCAGAGTACCCAGCAGGACATGGAAGAAAGTCAAATACTGGAGGATATTTTCTTCATTTGCTGACAAAGAAAATGACTTTGTTCACTTGTTTCATCTGGACTTTTATAATACTTAAAATTTTCAGTCGACATTCTTAATCAGAATGATCATGATGTTGTATATTGTACTCTTTTTTTAAACTTTGTTTTGAACAAATAAATATTTATTCATCATTTATCAAATTTGTTATGCTACAAGTTTGTAATTGATATTTTATGTTGTCACTGCAGAAAAACTCCCTCTGAGGTACACTGATTATTTCTGAGGACATTGGCAGCATTAATGCAAGTAAACCTTCCAATATACAATTGCATTATCATTATTATGCCTCTGCGATGGCAGAGGCAGGAGGCATTATGCTTTTGGGTTTTCTGTCTGTTCATCTAGCCGTCCATCCATCCGTCCATCCACACGGCCCGTTCTTATAAACGTGATATCTCAAGAACGCCTTAAGGGGATTTCTTCAAATTTAACACAGACATCGATTGGACTCAAGAATGAGATGATTAGATGTTGATGGTCTTAAGTCAAAAGTCCAGGTCCCTGTGACCTCGTCTGTCTCATTCTTGTTAACACAGTATCTCAAGAAAACCAGGAAGGTTTTTTTTATTCAAACTTTAGCAAAAACATTCACTTAGATTCAAGCATGAACTTAGATTTTGGTTGCCAAAGGTTAAGGTCACTTGAATCCGTCTCATTTTTGTTAACATGTTATCCCATAAACACCTTGGAAGAATTTCTTCACATTTGGCACAAATGTTCATTTGGACTCAAGGATGACTTGATTAGTTTTTGGTTGTTAAAGGTGAAAGTCGGTGTGACCTCGTCTATCTCCTTCTTGTAAAGAACACCTCGAGGGTACCTTGCTGAGAGTAAATATAAATAAGTCTGCCAGCCTAGATAATACTCCTGGACGCATACTAAAAACTTGTGCTGATCAGCTAGGTAATGTTATAACTGACATTTTTAAAATCTCACCCTCACAAGAGACAGTTCCTTTCTGACTCAAGACAGCCATCATCGTTCCTGTACCTAAAACGTCTGCTGTGTCTAGTCTTAATGACTACCACCCTGTGGCTCTTACACCCATCCTGATGAAGTGCTTTGAGAAGCTGGTTCTCCAGCACATCAAAGACAACATCCCTGCCAGCCTGGACCCTCACCAGTATGCTTTCAGAACCAACAGATCCACAGAGAACGCCAAATCTACTGCTCTTCACTCAGTCTTCGCTCACCTGGAGAATAAGAACAGCTACATCAGGATGCTGTTTGTTGACTTCAACTCAGCATTCAACACAATCTCTCCCATGAAACTGATTGAAAAAACTTAACACTCTGGCCTTCAGTACAACTCTCTGCAACTGGATACTGGACTTCCTCACATGCAGAGTTCGGATTGGCAGTCACACCTCCTCTAATTTAGTGCTCAACACTGGAGCCCCCCAGGGCTGTGTGCTCAGCCCCCAACACCCTGCCCCCTGTTCACACTGTCCACCCATGACTTCACTCCCAAACATCAGGAGAACTCCATTGTGAAATATGCGGACGACACCACCATCATCGGCGGTATTACAAACAACGATGAGAGTTCATACCGAGAGGAAGTCAACAACATTGCAGAATGGTGCACAGAGAACAATCTAGTGCTCAATGTCAGTAAAACCAAGGAGCTGATTGTTGATTTTAGAAAGAAGGATGCAAAGACACACACCGCTGTCTACATCAGTGGAGTCGAGGTGGAGCAGATGAACAGCTATAGGTTCCTTTGAATTCCCATCACTGAGATCCTATCTTGGTCATCACACTTCACCACCCAAGTTAAGAAAGCACAGAAAAGGCTCCACTTTCTACGGAAACTAAGGAAGGCTAAATTCCAGATCAAGAACATCACAAACTGGCCCAGGACAGGAAGACTCTACAGCGGGTGACTAAAACTGCCCACAACATCATTGCTTCCCATCTACAGAGCATCAGTGATCTCGGTGAAGTGAGGTGTCTGCACAGAGCCCAAAGGATACTGAAAGCCAGCAGCCACCCCAGCCACAGTCTGTTCACCCTGCTGCCATCTGGGAAAAGATACAGAAGTATCTGCTGCAGAACCACCAGACTATGGAGCAGCTTCTTCACCCAGGCTGTAAAACTCCTCAACTCCTCCTTCAACGCCAAAAGATGTAGCAGGATTTAGGGACTAATTTTGATTTCATTTTTTTTTCTCAAGCTACGTTTAAAAAAAAAAAAGGCAAATTAATCTACCCTGTACCTTCTGTAACAACACTTTTCTGACCATTACTCAACAAGATAACTTAGGATCAGAAAGGGAGATATTTGGTCAGATACTGAATTGGTGACACTAATCTTAGGTGCATATCTTGCTGCTGGGAGGGAGATGTGTGTGAAGCATCCATGTGTTCATAGACATGGATGTAAACTGTAAGCGCAACTTGACTAGTGATTGGAGGCATACAACTATGTGACAGTATTTACTATAACTATTACTATACTATTACTATAACTATTACTATAAATACTTATGATGTTTTAACAAAACATACTATACTATGACGTTTTTAATATCGTTTTGAGGACATACTAAACAATGTAATTTTTTATGATAAGATGTTTTAATTGCATGCTCTATGACATATTTCATAAAGTTTTATTGACATAATATACCATGAAATACTTTCCTATGACAATTTTCATGCTTTGCTAACATACTGTAATATGACATTTTTTTTAATGACATTTTTGACATACTATACTATGACATGAGGTTTTTTATGACCTGTTATCCTATGACATTTTTATAAGGTTTTGATAAAACACTATACTATGACATTTGTTTATGTCTTGATGACATACTATACATACTTCATGACTAATTATTTACATACTTTAACATGATATTTTGTATGGTGACTATAGTGAATGACGTTTTTATCACTTACTATGCTATGGCAGTTTTTTTTGACTTTTTACATTTTATACTATGACATTTTAGATGTCCCATACTGTACTATGACATTTTTTATGTATTACTTTTTAAATACTATACTGTGACATTCTTTATGTTGTTTTTTTGCAGACATACTATACTATGACATTTTGAGGCCATACTGTACTATGACATTTTTTATGATGACCCTTTTTGGGGTAAAGAAACAAGCTGTCGGAGAGAGATAGGAAAATGCAGGAAAGCTCTCTGTGGGTTGACCGAGGCATTAACACTAGGAATTTAGGCACAAGATATATGACTATTCACTCTTACTGTGGTAAATAGCTAAACGATGATGGGGAAAGTTACTACTGATAGATGGCTGACGTTAACTTGAGTAGGCTGCTGCAGTACCGTCACAATGTTTTGCAGGCATGACTGTTGTCTCCAACAGTCATGATCTCAACCACTGATCTCAGCTAAGATCAAACAGTTGTCTGTTAACAGATTGTTTATTTACAGACAACAATAACCCTAATGATAACTGGTGATACAATCAAATTTTTGATTTAATCACTAGGTTTCGTGATCCCAAAATCTTTTCATGAAATATCCACCCACTGTGTTAACTTACTGATCTATTTGGACAAGGGAGGGACAAGGGAGTTATTAAGGTATCTTGTATACTCAGGTTCATGTCAAGGTCACAAAAGCATATAAACTTGTACAAATTACTATGTAAATAGCATCAAACTGCATTAACATCTATGGGAACTTCGGTTTTCTATTCCTGAAGTGACTGTATGTGCCGGTCTGCTCTATTCAAAGTTGGTCTAGTGTATTAAAAGTGGGCATCTTCAGCTAATTGGTAGCAGAAATGTCTAACAAGCAAGTTAAGTTAACAAGCGCTAGTTTGCCTATCTGCAAATGCCTTGGAATTGCATGTATAGAAGTGTAAAGCTTTATCGCTGTATAAGCCTACTCATTTTAAACTACTAGTCATGGAAATGGGGTAAAATATTAAGGAAATATTTTGACAATGTATTTGTAAATATGTGCGGAAACTGTGCTCCTACTAATAATTATAAAAATCTATTCACGCATTTGAGAAAGTGTTGATGAAAGGTGAATGGACTAAACCATAACCTTGTGTTAATAAATCATCAGTAATTATGACATGACACAGGACACTTTATTCTAGACTGTGCTTTATTATTGGGCTAAGCTGAGACGCATCATTCATTTAAAATTACAAAAAAAGAGTTCAGGGGACCAGAGAATGGTGCAGTCTGGAGAGACAGGGGCGGGAGCCTAAAGCGCACTGCCCAATCAGAAGCTTAGCTCATCAGGAACCCGGCAAAGCTTAATATGCAACATTCATTTCCCCACCCTCTGTGTGTGCTGAAATTGGGAAATAGATTTCCAGAATACTTTGAAAATCATATGAAGGAAAATGTGATTCTAGCAACACTACTGAGCTTTAGAAAGAAAACCAATGATAACAGCACTGAAAAAATGATAGTAAACTCAGTTGTTTTTGATGAGATAGTGCAGTTTTCATTGAATTTTGCTCTTGGTAAAAACATCAGTTGAACAAGATCAGAGCTCCATCAAACAATAAAAAGCAAGATGGGAAAAACTGGACAAGAGGAGTTAAGTTTCAAAAATCAAAATTGGCGCTTTATGCAGGCAGTTAGTGATTTGCAAATCGTTAGACATTAGCTCCTTACATATTAGCAGCAACTTAAAGTGACCTCAAAGCATATGTTCTGTTGTGATTATATCTGATTGAACAGTTAGTTTATGATGAGTGTTTAACTAGGAATTACCCCTTTTTTCATGTTGTTTTGGGGTTTCAGGATGAAATAAAATGGTATTCAAAATGACAGAGGAATCCTTCAGTTGGCATCTCTTTTTAACAATCTTCTTTTGGAACAGAACAATATTAATTTATAATTACAAATATACATAAGGCTTTAGTATTGCACTGCATTGTTGTGAATAGTTTATCAGCAACAGGAAAAATGTAAAATCAGTCTTGTTTAATTCAGAGTTTGCCAATACTTTATGTGGTAATGTGTGATGTAGTGATACAAAGTAGCACTTGACAGGCAGATCAGTGGCAACAAGAGAGCTCAGATCTTGAATCAAATGGCAGGTATAAATAAATAAATACATAAACACAAATAAATAAATAAATAAATAAATGCATAAATAAATGATTAAAAATCTGTCTTTGACATCACTTGGTCAATAGGAGCATTTTTCCCATCATCGAAGAAGTGCTGAAGGCATGGTCCTGCAGACAGGATCAATGATCATCTGTGGACCACAAACAGTGGCCCATGCATGTCATATAAAAACTATTTGGTCACGTACCAACTCATAGAAAAATAATGCCATGAAAGCATGCATATTATCTCAGACATGACTTATAAATAAATATCTAAACAAACAGATAAATGAATAGAACCCATCAAAGTATTTTTATTTATAAAATAGGTCAATGTGTGTCTAAGCTCTAACTGAGGTCAATGCTCTCCCTGACTGTATTCTGGATAAATGCCTTGGTCAGGTCCTACAGTTTGTACCGTATCCTAGCGACTATTTTTTTGTACCTGGTTTTATTGAGCATTATCATGTTTTCATTCATATATTTTTTTTAAAGTATTTAAAGTACTTTATCCAGTCCTTGTAGATAGAAGTAAAAGTCCTATAAAATATGCAAACCTATGTACAGAGGAAAACAGAGCAAAAAAGAAACAATTTACAGTATATTCATCGGTTTATGTATATATTTATATATATATATTTATATTCAAACTTCTGCTCTGTTTCTTGTTGTTTTTGAACCACGATACTTTATTTTACTTTTCTCATGTAAACTTGCAGCTTAAAGTTGGAGCAAATGAAGAAGAGGTGCTTGGCATTCTAATTCCCCTGGTCGTTCTGCTTCCCCTCCCTCATTTCACTTGACATGAAAACATTGGCTCGGTGAAAGACATGAGTGATTGCTCAAACAAACCATTAGAAAAGCATGGACTGTGTCGACACCATTTTCAATTTTCTCAGAGCGGCGAGGGGCAGTCAAAGAGGGCACACAGTGTGGCGATCAGGGACACCAGACATATGACATTTAGCTTCAGATGTTATTGTTGGCTCAAAGGCAGCTCAGGTGGATGTACACGGCGTGTTGTACTAACCAACCGCGGATACTGCCAGAGCAAAAAGTGATCATGATGGTCATCTGGTCTGCAATGTGCACCACAGTAACATTGTAATGTGGCACATACAAACGGAGGTGTCCAGGGATGTGTAGAGGCGTCTTTTAGCCTCACTGGATTTGGAAGGTAAATGTTAAATTATTCAATCTGCTAAAAAGGTTAGAAACAGACACTAGGGAAATGGCATAATGAGCGGTTTATAGGAAAAACTAGTAACAGCACCCAACAGGAAGCATTGTCTTCTAAAGTGTCATATAGCCTTATAAATATTCATGTATATAAATATTCATTAAGTAATCTCCACCAGCTGAATATGTGTTCAATGCAGGGTCCAGTAAATCCAAGTCTGTTGACCTTTTGCAGGTATATAGTAGGTGTTCATACTGTTTTTGTAGACTATTATGTGAAACTGTATGCTAAAGCAATATGAAACTAGCCTCAGTGGTACAGCAGTTGTAATGGGTAAATGGCTTTTCACTCTTATTGCTTTATTTTACAGTTTCATTATGCTTTTATATTTGATTGTATGAGGTCATATAAGACAATATAACATCTTCTAAGGATATGCTTCATGTCAAGTTGTACCAGCAGAGGTCCACACATTTAATGCTGAATTGGGAAGTACATGAAACCTCCTCTATTCTGTTAAGTTGGAAGCCAGCTCTGTAGTTATAACATATTGATAAATATTACATCACCTTTATAACCATTAAAACCCGAACGTAAGGTCCAATAATTACTTTTCATATCAAGCCATGTCATGTTAACCCGCAACTTTACCCTAGTTTTGACTCCAACCAGTGGATTGTAGTCACAGGTGCCCTGCACACAACTTTGATAGTTAGCACCTGCTAACAGGTTGCCTAATGCCCACTTTTGTCTCAAGTGTAATCGCATGAGTCAAGTTAGTTCTAAATGTTTTTTGTTTTTTTCCCAAAGACATTGATGGACCAACAGTGGTTGGATGGTTTGTTATATTGGACATGCACTGAAAGCTCTCTCTATGCGGCTGACAAATGATATGGATCTGGCTGTATTTTTGACATCATAATAGCGCGCTGGCTGCTTGCAGTAGTGTGTGTGTGGTTTTTTTTCTTTGTTTTCTGAGAGCACAGTGCTTGATGGCAGATTCTGCAGGTGACAAGGCACACCTTGACATGGTGACAGCCCATACGCTACATGCACTTTATTGAATGCAAAAGAGAGCAAGGGTTGTGAGACGTATTCATTTTGGTTCAAGTTTCAAAGAGAAGTTTGTGTGTTTGCGTGTGTGTGTGTGTGTGTGTGTGTGTATGTGTGTGTGTTTGTGTAAGCTATGTTTGGAAAAGATATGTTTGGAATAGAGTCGAAGATTATTGTCCTTTTCCTCTAAAATTATTTAGCCTGATTCTCTTAAAGCCTGCTACTGAGATGTGGCTTTTTGCATTTTCAGTTAATATTTACACCATATGTGTTTTCTCACACATGTATCTTTTTAGCAATATATTGTGTGTCAGCATATAGGTAATCAGAGAGAGGAATGCCTGCAGTTTTGGGAGCTGCCAGATTTGCGATTCTTCCCAAGCAGAGCAATGTTTCAAACTCCAGCTAAATTCTACAAAAAAATTACAGCTCAACATAGTCAGTCGCCGTTCTATATACAGACACACATATATAAAATATGTGCATATAAATACATATATTTGTTTGTGATTAATATCTATTTATCCATATATACTGTATATATGAATACATTTGCTTGAATGCTTGTTATACATATATATGTACTGCAAATATAAACAAGTTCATATATTTCAAACGTTTCTGATGTTATTCTATCTATGAGGTTAGGATGTCAAGTTAAAAAAGATAAGGCTGTGATACGGAGCAGCCCCTCCCATGCACTCGCCATCCCTCCCGAGACAAAATGAGAAGAGAAAAAAATAAACATTTTGAGTAATTGTAAACTAGCGAAGTGAGAGACCTCATTTGGTCATCTGAAATAGTTTTGCCTGTATTCAAAAAGCATATCAGCAATATATATGTATATATACATGTGTTGTATATATTCGAAATGTACACTTCTTTTTAAGTGCAACCCTTCAACCAGTTGACTCTGACTGAAAGAGATGCAGTGGTCCGAGTATATTAGAGCTACAAGTCCTCAGCAATAAAAATGTTTGGTCTTTTGGTCCCTAAAACAACTAAGGAATGACAGGTAAGACTCCCTGGAGACCGTTGCTATGGCTCTCCTTGGCAACGGTATCCCCTGGAAACGGACAGGCACTCCGAGCTAAAGATGGCCATCCCAAAATCGAAGCCAATTTGTGTCCTGAAAATATCACATTCCCTACTTAAGTTCTCTTGCCGAGAATTTCTTGTCCCTTCTTGTTTCAAGTCTTATAAATTGGTCTTCAAAAGTCAATTGCCCCAAAAGTCAAACCATCTTACAGAAAGATCTCCTACGGCAATCTTCTATTCAGTTTTTAAAAAGTTTTGTTCTTGTTGGACTTTTGACATCCATATTCCCTTTGAGTTCAGTGGGGTTGGTCATTGTAAGTAGGTTTGATAGAGTTTCTTTTACTTCTTTTTTTCTTCTCATTGTTCAAGTAAAAGTTTTTGTGGTCCAGAAAAGGTAGCTGTCATTCAAGCAGGTTTTTGTGGGGAAAGAGGTGTGTATATGTGTGCAGAAGAAAAAAGGTCCTGGGGCTAGCCAGGCTGGTACAAATTCTCTCTGAGTTCCAAAGTTTTAGTACATCCAAAAGGAGGTGTCCTTGACTCTGTCATCGCTCTCTCTCTCTCTCCTCTGTTTCTGAAGCAGCCTCAGTGGTCCAGATGTTGAGTTTGCACTCAGTGGCGGGTAGCAAGAAGTCAACATATGATTCAGCTCAACAAAACCTGAAAAGCACAGAAAAAACAGAAATGATTTTAGTCGAGTAGTATATTTGAAAACAGAAATAAGTTGGCTGTTCCATGCATAAGCATATAATTCCAGGAAGATTTTTAGCCATGCTAGCTACGTGGCGTCTCAGATAGCTGGTCTCTCCACCAATTCAGTCCAGACTGAAATATTTCAACAGTTTATCATTTGCCTGTAAGGAGGACATTCTTTAGATGGACAGCCATCAGATGGTATGGACATGGACATTCATGGTACCCAGAAAATGAATCCCACAGATTTTGGGGATCCCATGACTTTTCCTTTTGCGCCACCATGAGGTTGATATTTTTATATTTTAGTGAAACTTTAGTAATGGATGGATTGACATAGAATCTGGTACAGTTATTCATGGTGCCAAGGGGGTGAATCCTAAACCTAGAATCCAGAGTATAATCAGATTCAGTTAAGTTTGTTAAAAAGAAGAACAATATTTTTTTAATTTCCATTGTCAAAAGTTTGGGCTGGTGCCAGTGGTGGATGAACTACCTGAAAGCCGCACTTAAGTAAAAGTACAAATATCCTACCAAAAAATGACTGGGAGAAGTTAATGTCACCTATATTACTTTAAGATTTGTCACCTATGTTACTTCTTAAAGTATCTGATCTTAGCATACTGAAGTATCGCAGGTAATTTTATGTCGTAAACATGCATAAGTATTGAAAGTAAAAGTGCAAGTTAACGCTTTTAATTTAAAAGAAAGCAGTCAAAATTTTGAGAATTGAGGCTTATCTTTTCTTAACAAGACCACCAACTTAAAAAACGAATGTAAATTACATTAGAGGAAAAAAGGGGTCTAAAGGGGCATTTTTCACAACTCAAAGGATTTAAAGAACATAATACAGTTAGTCCTTCCCCCCCATCTGTCCGTATATCCTCCATCCTTCCTTCTTTTCCTTCTTCCTTATTTTGTAGTCAGTAATTAAGATGTGTAGGGGAAATGTGCTAGGGAAGAATAATGATATATTTTTTGTAGGAAATGTAGTGGAGTAACAGTAGGAGTTGACAGAAATATAATAACTCAAGTGAAGTACAGATACTCAAAAATATTTAAGTATTCTAACAAATTATAATAAATTTCTGTCATTACACCACTTACTCAATATGATATCTTAGACGACAGAGTATACTATAATTCCTTTTGTGCAACTATATGTAGACTATTTTGTATAATTTTGAACAATATACCATACTATGACTTTTTTGTACTATTTTGTATAACATACTATGTAATGACTTTTCTATGCTATTTTGGATGAAGTACTATAGCATTAATTTTTTATGCTATTTTGGCAGCACACTTTAAGATGACTTATTTTTGATAACATACTATTGTAAAACTTTTTTATGCTTTCTTGGACGATAAATCATACTATGACTTTTTTTATGCTTTCTTGGACGACAAATCATACCATGACCTTTTTATGCTATTTTGGATGACATACAATGATATGACTTACTTTTACACTTTTGAATGACATACCATACTATGACCATTTTTATGCTATTTTAGATGAGTACTGTAACTTTTTAATGCTATTTTGGATGACATACTGTATTATGACTGCATACTATACTTTGTTTTTTTATGCTGTTGTGGATTGTAAACTATTCCAGTATTTTTTTTAATTCCATTTTAGATGACATGCTATCGTATGACTGTTCTATGCTGTCTTGGATAAAAAAAACTATATTGTGACTTTGTATGCCATTTTGGACGACATACTGTGCTATGAGTGTTTCATGATATTTTGGACAACATACTATACTATGACTTTTTTACGCTATTTTTGACTATATATTAAAGAATTACTTTTATATACCATTTTGGATGATATACTATACTATGAATTTTTTATGCCCTTTTGGATGACTTGCTATATAATGATTTTTGTACGTCATTTTGAACGACATAGTATACTATGACGGTTATCCCCGATTTTGGCTGACAAACTATACAATTGCATTTTTTTTTTTGTGCAACTTTTGACAACATACTTAACTATGACAATTTTCTTGTGATTTTGGATGACATACTCTACTATGACGTTTCTGTGATTTTGGATGGCATGCTATATACCATGACTTTTTGATGCAATTTTGGACAAAATTCTGTGACATTTTTATGCCATTTTGGACAACATAGTATACTATTACTTTTTTTATACTGTTTTGGAAGAGGAAACACTATAACTTTTTTCATGCCATTTTTGCACGACATACTCTACCTTTTCATGGTATTTTGAATGACTAACTATACTATGACTTTTTTTATGCCATTCTGGAGAACATAATATACTATGACTTTTTATGCCATTTATGACGACATATGATAATATTGCACCAGTTTGGGTGACATACTATAATATCACTTTTTCAAGCCATTTCTGATGACATACTATAGTATGAGTATTTTTATGCCATTCTGGACGACACATACTCTACCATGATTTTTTTCAGGGGGGATTTTGGACGTCATACTATAGTATGATGTTTTTGTGTGATTTTGGATGACATACTATACTATGCCGATTTTTTTGCGATTTTGGATGACATACTATATTATGACTTTTTTTTGTAAGATTTTGGACGACATACTCTACTATGATGTTTTTTGTGCAACTTTGGATGACATACTATACTATGATGTTTTCATGCAATTTTGGACAACATACTATACTGTAAAACTTTACACTTTTACACTTTATACTTTTGTGCAATGTTGGATGACATACCGTACTCTGCTATGATGATTTCCTTGCGACTTTGGACGACATACTATATTATGACATTTTTTTCTGCTTTTGGATGACATACTATACTATGACGTTTAAGTGAGACGTAAGATGACTTTCTGTACTATGATGTTTTTGTGCGATTTTGGGGCGACATACTTTACTATGACATTTTTTGTGACATTTTGGATGACACACTATACTACTGTGCTTTTGTGCTATTTTGGACGACATACTACACTATCATGTTTTTGACTGGTTTTGGAATACAAACTATACTATGACAGTTTCCCCAATTTTGGATGACATACTATAACATGACGTTTTTGTGCGACATACTATACTGGTGAGAGACCAGCCAAGAATGGAAACTCGCACCCAGATCATAATGCAAGCTGTTCATTCCCCTTGAGGGAAAAGAATCCTTTCGTGGACATGCAAATGACCGCACCCTGACTAATGAGCATGTTTAACATGTTCATGAATTAGCAGCAGCAGTTGTCTGAGCAGTTAGTGACAGGAAACCATATGCTGAGGGGTGGAAACTCCCCTGCAGCAGGAGAAGGAAGCTTCTACCCAAACAGGACACGCCAAGCAGCAGGTGTAAGCTTCTACTGGAACTTGCCACCTCAAGGCCAGCCAGTTAGGAGAAATGGAGAGTGGAGCGAGTGATGACGGGACGGACCTCTAGATAAAGAGGAACAGCAGATCATTGTGTGTTTTTTGGGACTTTTTGTGCTTTTGCCTTATCTTGCTTAGACCCTATGTTAGACAGTATATGTAGTTCCTGTGAAAAGGAGTGAGGTAATTGTTGTTTTTGACCTACACTTGTGACATTTTTATATTTAAATAAAGCCTGCCTTGAGCAGTTTTAACCTTTTTCAACCATCCTTGGATGTTCTCATTTCATCCTTCTGAGAATCTGTCAAATTTGGAATGTCGAAAAAATGGCTTAAAAAAGGACATGTTATAGTGTGTAGAGATGTATCATAGTATACAATGGCAAAAAGCCGAAAAACTTCATAATTTGGAATGTCGAAAAAATGGCCAAAAACACTAAGCATGTATAGTATGTCAAAAAATGTCACCATTAGACCCCTTATGATGACACACATAAATGGCCCAAAGTTTCTGGCTTAAAACCGCTGAAAAATGGCTGAACCCCCCTCAATTAGGCCTGTGGGTGGGGCTCGATGGCGAGTGCCTGGTGGCACAGCCCGAACAGTCAACGTGGGATCTCCTTCCCGTGGGCTCATCACCCATAGGAGAGGCCAAAGGGGTCGTGTGCGATGTGAGTTGGGCAGCAGCCAAAGGTGGGGACCTTGGTGGTCTGATCCTTGCCTGCAGAAGCTAGCTCTAGTGATGTGGAATATCAACTCTCTGGTAGGGAAGGAGCCTGAGCTGGTGCACAAGGTTGAGAAGCTCAGACTAGATATAGTCGGCCTCACCCCGACACATAGCATGGGCTCTGGACCCAGTCACCTCGAGAGGGGTTGGACTCTCTTCCACTCTGGAGTTGCCACTGGTGAGAGGTGCCGGGCATGGGTGGCAATACTTATTGCCCCGGCTCAGTGCCTGTATGTAAGAATTTACCCTGGTGGACAAGAGGGTGGCCTCCCTCTGCCTTCGGGTAGGGTGACAGATCCTGATTGTGCCTATGGTCCAAACAGCAGCTCAGAGTATCCATCCATTTTGGAGTCCTTAGAGGGGGTGCTGGAGAGTACTCCTTCTGGGGATTCCCTCGTTCTGCTGGGGGATTTCAACGCTTACAATGGCAGCGACAGTGAGACCTGGAGGGGCGTGATCGGGAGAATGCGCCCCCCCCCCCCCCAATCTGAACCCAAGTAGTGTTTTGTTATTACCACAGATTGTCCATTCCATAACAAACGCCATGTTCAGGCATAAGGGTGTCCATATGTGCACTTGGCATCAGGACACCCTAGGCCGCAGTTCGATGATCGACTTTGTAGTTGTGTCATCAGACTTGCGGCTGCATGTTTTGGACACTCGGGTGGAGAGGGGCGGAGCTGTCAACCGATCACCACCTGGTGGTGAGTTGGCTCCGATGCTGGGGGAGGTTGTCGGTCAGACCTGGCAGACCCAAACGCTTTGTGAGGGTCTGCTGGGAACGTCTGGCAGAGTCTCTCGTCAGAACGAGCTTCAACTTCCACCACCGGTAGAGCTTCAACCATGTCCCGGGGGAAGCCAGGGACATTGAGTCCGTGTGGGCCATGTTCCGTGCCTCTGTTGTTGAGGTGGCTAATTGATGCTGTGACCGTAAGGTGGTGGGTGCCTGTCGTGGCGGCAACACTCAAACTATGAGGGATGATATCAAGCTGAAAAAGAAATCCTAATCCTATAAGGCCTTCTTGGCCTCTGGAGACAGCAGATAGGTACTGGCAGGCCAAGCGGAGTGCAGCTACGGCGGTCACTGAGGCGAAAACCCGGGCGTGGGTTGAGATCGGTGAGCCCATGGAAAACGACTTCCAGATGGCTTCCAAGAGGTTCTGGACCACCATCAGGTGTCTCAGGAGGTGGATACTGGTCAACACTGGTCAACACTGTGTATGGTGGGGATGGTGCGCTGCTGACCTCGACTCAGGACATTGTGGATTGGTAGAAGGAATACTTCGAAGACCTCCTCAATCGCACCAACACGCCTTCTGGTGAGGAAGCAGAGCCTGGGGAATGGGCTCTCCCATCTCTGGGGCTGAAATCGCCGAGGAGGTCAAAAAAGCTCCTTAGTGGCAGGGCCCTGGGGGTGGATGAGATCTGCCCAGAGTTCCTTAAGGCCCTGGATGTTGTGGGGCTCTCGTGGTTGACACCACTCTGCAGCATTGCATGGACATTGGGGGCAGTACCTCTGGACTGGCAGACTGGGGTGGTGGTCCCTCTTTTTAAGAAGGGGGACCGGAGGGTGTGCTCTATCTATAGGGGATCACACTCCTCAGCCTCCATAGTAAGGTCTATTCAGGGCTACTGGAGAGGAGGGTCTGCTGGATAGTTGAATCTCGGATCCAGGAGGAGCAATGCGGTTTTCGTCCTGGTCGTGGAACTGTGGACCAGTTCTGCACCCCTGCCAGGACCCTTGAGGAAGCATGGGAGTGTGCCCAACCAGTCCACATGTGCTTTGTGAACTTGGAGAAGGCATTCCACCATGTTCCTTGGGGAGTCCTGTGGGGGGTTCTCCGGGAGTATGAGGTATTGGACCCCCTGATACGGGTTGTCTGTTCCCTGTACGACTGGTGCTTGAGCTTGGTCCGCATTGCTGGCAGTAAGTCGGACTTGTTTCCAGTGAGGGTTGGACTCTGCCAGGGCTGCCCTTTGTCACCGATTCTGTTCGTAACTTTTATGGACAGAATTTCTAGGCGCAGCCAGGGTGTTGAGGGGGTCTGGTTTGGTGACCTCAGTATTGAGTTGCTGCTTTTTGCAGATGATGTGGTCCTGTTGGCTTCATCAAGCTGTGACCTTCAGCTCTCAATGGATCGGTTTGCAGCCAAGTGTGAAGCAGCCGGGATGAGAATCAGCACCTCCAAATCCGAAGCCATGGTTCTCAGCTTGAAAAGGGTGGAGTGCCCTCTCCAGATCGGGGAGGAGATCCTGTCCCAAGTGGAGAGTTTAAGTACCTCAGGGTCTTGTTCACGAGTGAGGGAAGGATGGAGCGGGAGATCGACAGGCAGATTGGTGCGGCGTCTGCAGTAATGCAGACTCTACACCAATCTGTTGGGGTGAAGAGGGAGCTGAGCCAAAAGGCAAAGCTCTAGATTTACCAGTCGATCTTTGTTCCTTCCTTTACTTATGGTCAAGAGGTTTGGGTAGTGACCAAAAGACAAACAAGATCCCGGGTACAAGCGGTCGAAATGAGCTTCCTCCGTAAGGTGCCTGAGCTCTCCCTAAGAAATAGAGTGAGAAACTCTAGCTCGACATGCCATTAAAATAGCTGAAAACCACATATTATTGCTTGTAGAGACCCATCATGTGAATCAAAGTGAAATTAAAGGCCAAAAAAGGCCAAAAACTTCATGATTTAGCACGTTAAAAAATATGGCCAAAAACGTCATAGTATATAGTATGTCAAAAAATGTCAAATTTTGGCGTCATAAAAATTGCTGAAAACTACATACTATTGCTTGTAGAGAACTTTGACAGTATACAAAGTTCATTGGCCAAAAACGCCATAGTATAATATGTTGAAAAATGTCAAAATTTTGGCATGTCATAAAAATGGCTGAAAACCATCTATTATAGCTTGTAGAGACCCATCATAGTTTACAAAGTGGAAGTAAAGGCCAAAAAAGGCCAAAAACTTCATAATTTAGCACGTTGAAAAAATGGCCAAAAACGCCATAGTATAGTATGTCGAAAAATGTCAAATTTTGGCATGTCATAAAAATGGCTAAAAACCACACATTATAGCTTGTAGAGACCCATCATAGTATACAAAGTGAAAACGAAGGCCAAAAAAGGCCAAAAAACTTCATAATTTAGCACGTTGAAAAAAATGGCCAAAAACGCCATAGTATAGTATGTCGAAAAAGTGTCAAATTTTGGCATGTCATAAAAATGGCTCTGAAAACCATTTATTATAGCTTGTAGAGACCCATCATAGAATACAAAGTGAAACGAAGGCCAAAAAGGCCAAAAACTTCATAATTTAGCATGTCGAAAAAATGGCCAAAAAGCGCCATAGTATAGTATGTCGAAAAATGTCAAATTTTGGCATGTCATAAAAATGGCTGAAAACCACACTATTATAGCTTGTAGAGACCCATCATAGTATACAAAGTGACAAAAGGCCAAAAAAGGCCAAAAACTTCATAATTTTAGCATGTCAAAAAAAATGGCCAAAAACGCCATAGTATAGTATGTCGAAAAATGTCAAATTTTGGCATGTCATAAAAATGGCTGAAAACCATCTATTATAGCTTGTAGAGACCCATCATAGTATACAAAGTGGAAATAAAGGCCAAAAAAGGCCAAAAACTTCATAAATTTAGCATGTCGAAAAAATGGCTAAAAACGCCATAGTATAGTATATGTCGAAAATGTCAAATTTTGGCATGTCATAAAAATGGCTGAAAACCATCTATTATAGCTTGTAGAGACCCATCATAGTATACAAAGTGGAAATAAAGGCCAAAAAGGCCAAAAACTTCATAATTTAGCACGTTGAAAAAATGGCCAAAAACGCCATAGTATAGTATGTCGAAAAAATGTCAAATTTTTGGCATGTCATAAAAATGGCTGAAAACCATCTATTATAGCTTGTAGAGACCCATCATAGTATACAAAGTGGAAAAAAAGGCCAAAAAAGGCCCAAAAACATCATAATTTAGCATGTGAAAAAAATGGCCAAAAACGCCATAGTATAGTATGTCGAAAAATGACAAATTTTGGCATGTCATAAAAATGGCTGAAAACCATCTATTATAGCTTGTAGAGACCCATCATAGTATACAAAGTGGAAATAAAGGCCAAAAAAGGCCAAAAAACTTCATAAATTAGCATGTCGAAAAAATGGCTAAAAATGCCATAGTATAGTATGTCGAAAATGTTAAATTTGGACATGTCATAAAAATGGCTGAAAACCATGTATTATAGCTTGTGTAGAGACCCATCATAGTATACAAAGTGGAAATAAAGGCCAAAAAGGCCAAAAACTTCATAATTTAGCATGTTGAAAAAATGGCCAAAAACGCCATAGTATAGTATGTCGAAAAATGTCAAATTTTGGCATGTCATCATAAAAATGGCTGAAAACCACTTATTATAGCTTGTAGAGACCCATCATAGTTTACAAAGTGGAATATAAAGGCCAAAAAGGCCAAAAACCTCATAATAATTTAGCATGTTAAAAAAATGGCCAAAAACGCCATAGTATAGTATGTCGAAAAATGTCAAATTTTGGCATGTCATAAAAATGGCTGAAAACCATCTATTATAGCTTGTAGAGACCCATCATAGTATACAAAGTGAAAACGAAGGCCAAAAAAGGCCAAAAACATCATAATTTAGCATGTCAAAAAAATGGCCAAAAACGCCATAGTATAGTATGTCGAAAAATGTCAAATTTTGGCATGTCATAAAAATGGCTGAAAACCATCTATTATAGCTTGTAGAGACCCATCATAGTATACAAAGTGGAAATAAAGGCCAAAAAAGGCCAAAAAAACTTCATAATTTAGCATGTCGAAAAAATGGCCAAAAAACGCCATAGTATAGTATGTCGAAAAATGTCAAATTTTGGCATGTCATAAAAATGGCTGAAAAACCATCTATTATAGCTTGTAGAGACCCATCATAGTATACAAAGTGGAAATAAAGGCCAAAAAAGGCCAAAAACTTCATAATTTAGCATGTTGAAAAAATGGCCAAAAACGCCATAGTATAGTATGTCGAAAAATGTCAAATTTTGGCATGTCATAAAAATGGCTGAAAACCATCTATTATAGCTTGTAGAGACCCATCATAGTATACAAAGTGGAAATAAAGGCCAAAAAAGGCCAAAAACTTCATAATTTAGCATGTTTGAAAAAATGGCAAAAAAAAAAACGCCATAGTATAGTATGTCGAAAAATGTCAAATTTTGGCATGTCATAAAAATGGCTGAAAACCATTTATTATAGCTTGTAGAGACCCATCATAGTATACAAAGTGGAAATAAAGGCCAAAAAGTCCAAAAACTTCATAATTTAGCATGTTGAAAAAAATGGCCAAAAACGCCATAGTATAGTATGTCGAAAAATGTCAAATTTTGGCATGTCATAAAAATGGCTGAAAACCACATATTATAGCTTGTAGAGACCCATCATAGTATACAAAGTGAAAACGAAGGCCAAAAAAGGCCAAAAACTTCATAATTTAGCATGTTGAAAAAAAAATGCCAAAAACGCCATAGTATAGTATGTCGAAAAATGTCAAATTTTGGCATGTCATAAAAATGGCTAAAAACCACATATTATAGCTTGTAGAGACCCATCATAGTATACAAAGTGAAATAAAGGCCAAAAAAGGCCAAAAACTTCATAATTTAGCATGTGAAAAAAATGGCCAAAAACGCCATAGTATAGTATGTCGAAAAATGTCAAATTTTGGCATGTCATAAAAATGGCTGAAAACAACATCTATTATAGCTTGTAGAGACCCATCATAGTATACAAAGTGGGAATAAAGGCCAAAAAAGGCCAAAAACTTCATAATTTAGCATGTTGAAAAAATGGCCAAAAACGCATAGTATAGTATGTCGAAAAATGTCAAATTTTGGCATGTCATAAAAATGGCTGAAAACCAACATATTATAGCTTGTAGAGACCCATCATAGTATACAAAGTGGAAATAAAGGCCAAAAAAGGCCAAAAACTTCATAATTTAGCATGTTGAAAAAAATGGCCAAAAACGCCATAGTATAGTATGTCGAAAAATGTCAAATTTGGCATGTCATAAAAATGGCTGAAAACCACATATTATAGCTTGTAGAGACCCATCATAGTATACAAAGTGGAAATAAAGGCCAAAAAAAGCCCAAAAACTTACATAATTTAGCATGTTGAAAAAATGGCCAAAAACGCCATAGTATAGTATGTCGAAAAATGTCAAATTTTGGCATGTCATAAAAATGGCTGAAAACCACTTATTATAGCTTGTAGAGACCATCATAGTATACAAAGTGGAAATAAAGGCCAAAAAAGGCCAAAAACTTCATAATTTAGCATGTGAAAAAAAATGGCCAAAAACGCCATAGTATAGTATGTCGAAAAATGTCAAATTTTGGCATGTCATAAAAAAATGGCTGAAAACAACATTATAGCTTGTAGAGACCCATCATAGTATACAAAGTGGAAAACGAAGGCCAAAAAAGGCCAAAAACTTCATAATTTAGCATGTTGAAAAAATGGCCAAAAACGCCATAGTATAGTATGTCGAAAAATGTCAAATTTTGGCATGTCATAAAAATGGCTGAAAACACATCTATTATAGCTTGTAGAGACCCATCATAGTATACAAAGTGGAAATAAAGGCCAAAAAAGGCCAAAAACTTCATAATTTAGCATGTTGAAAAAATGGCCAAAAACGCCATAGTATAGTATGTCGAAAAATGTCAAATTTTGACATGTCATAAAAATGGCTGAAAACCAACATTATTATAGCTTGTAGAGACCCATCATAGTATACAAAAGTGGAAAAAAAGCCAAAAAAGGCCAAAAACTTCATAATTTAGCATGTTGAAAAAATGGCCAAAAACGCCATAGTATAGTATGTCGAAAAATGTCAAATTTTTGCATGTCATAAAAATGGCTGAAAACCATCTATTATAGCTTGTAGAGACCCATCATAGTATACAAAGTGGAAATAAAGGCCAAAAAAGGCCAAAAACTTCATAATTTAGCATGTTGAAAAAATGCCAAAAACGCCATAGTATAGTATGTCGAAAAATGTCAAATTTTTGACATGTCATAAAAATGGCTGAAAACCACTATTATAGCTTGTAGAGACCCATCATAGTATACAAAGTGGAAATAAAGGCCAAAAAAGGCCAAAAACTTCATAATTTAGCATGTTGAAAAAATGGCCAAAAACGCCATAGTATAGTATGTCGAAAAATGTCAAATTTTGGCATGTCATAAAAATGGCTGAAAACCATCTATATTATAGCTTGTAGAGACCCATCATAGTATACAAAGTGGGAAATTAAAGGCCAAAAAAGGCCAAAAACTTCATAATTTAGCATGTTGAAAAAATGGCCAAAAACGCCATAGTATAGTATGTCGAAAAATGTCAAATTTTGGCATGTCATAAAAATGGCTGAAAAACAACATTATTATAGCTTGTAGAGACCCATCATAGTATACAAAGTGGAAATAAAAGGCAAAAAAGGCCAAAAACTTCATAATTTAGCATGTTGAAAAAATGGCCAAAAACGCCATAGTATAGTATGTCGAAAAATGTCAAATTTTGACATGTCATAAAAAATGGCTGAAAACCACCACATATTATAGCTTGTAGAGACCCATCATAGTATACAAAGTGGAAACGAAGGCCAAAAAAGGCCAAAAACTTCATAATTTAGCATGTGAAAAAATGGCAAAAACGCCATAGTATAGTATGTCGAAAAATGTCAAATTTTGGCATGTCATAAAAATGGCTGAAAACCATTATTATAGCTTGTAGAGACCATCATAGTATACAAAGTGGGAAATAAAGGCCAAAAAAGGCCAAAAACTTCATAAATTTAGCATGTGAAAAAAATGGCCAAAAACGCCATAGTATAGTATGTCGAAAAATGTCAAATTTTGACATGTCATAAAAATGGCTGAAAACAACATATTATAGCTTGTAGAGACCCATCATAGTATACAAAGTGGAAATAAAGGCCCAAAAAGGCCAAAAACTTCATAATTTAGCATGTTGAAAAAATGGCCAAAAACGCCATAGTATAGTATGTCGAAAAATGTCAAATTTTGACATGTCATAAAAATGGCTGAAAACAACTTATTATAGCTTGTAGAGACCCATAGTATACAAAGTGAAAATTAAAGGCCAAAAAAGGCCAAAAACTTCATAATTTAGCATGTTGAAAAAATGGCAAAAAACGCCATAGTATAGTATGTCGAAAAATGTCAAATTTTGGCATGTCATAAAAATGGCTGAAAACAACATCTATTATAGCTTGTAGAGACCATCATAGTATACAAAGTGGAAATAAAGGCCAAAAAAGGCCAAAAACTTCATAATTTAGCATGTGAAAAAATGGCCAAAAACGCCATAGTATAGTATGTCGAAAAATGTCAAATTTTTGGCATGTCATAAAAATGGCTGAAAACCATTTATTATAGCTTGTAGAGACCCATCATAGTATACAAAGTGGAAATAAAGGCCAAAAAGGCCAAAAACTTCATAATTTAGCATGTTGAAAAAATGGCAAAAAACGCCATAGTATAGTATGTCGAAAAATGTCAAATTTTGGCATGTCATAAAAATGGCTGAAAAACCACTTATTATAGCTTGTAGAGACCCATCATAGTATACAAAGTGGAAATAAAGGCCAAAAAAGGCCAAAAACTTCATAATTTAGCATGTTGAAAAAATGGCCAAAAACGCCATAGTATAGTATGTCGAAAAATGTCAAATTTTGACATGTCATAAAAATGGCTGAAAACCACATATTATAGCTTGTAGAGACCCATCATAGTATACAAAGTGGAAAAAAGGCCAAAAAAGGCCAAAAACTTCATAATTTAGCATGTTGAAAAAATGGCCAAAAACGCCATAGTATAGTATGTCGAAAAATGTCAAATTTTGCATGTCATAAAAATGGCTGAAAAACCACTATTATAGCTTGTAGAGACCATCATATAGTATACAAAGTGGAAATAAAGGCCAAAAAAGGCCAAAAACTTCATAATTTAGCATGTTGAAAAAATGGCCAAAAAACGCCATAGTATAGTATGTCGAAAAATGTCAAATTTTGGCATGTCATAAAAATGGCTGAAAACCACTATTATTATAGCTTGTAGAGACCCATCATAGTATACAAAGTGGAAATAAAGGCCAAAAAAAGGCCAAAAACTTCATAATTTAGCATGTTGAAAAAATGCCAAAAAACGCCATAGTATAGTATGTCGAAAAATGTCAAATTTTGCATGTCATAAAAATGGCTGAAAACCACTTATTATAGCTTGTAGAGACCCATCATAGTATACAAAGTGGAAATAAAGGCCAAAAAAGGCCAAAAACTTCATAATTTAGCATGTTGAAAAAATGGCCAAAAACGCCATAGTATAGTATGTCGAAAAATGTCAAATTTTGGCATGTCATAAAAATGGCTGAAAACCACTTATTATAGCTTGTAGAGACCCATCATAGTATACAAAGTGGAATTAAAGGCCAAAAAAGGCCAAAAACTTCATAATTTAGCATGTTGAAAAAATGGCCAAAAAACGCCATAGTATAGTATGTCGAAAAATGTCAAATTTTGGCATGTCATAAAAATGGCTAAAAACACACTTATTATAGCTTGTAGAGACCCATCATAGTATACAAAGTGAAAAAAGGCCAAAAAAGGCCAAAAACTTCATAATTTAGCATGTTGAAAAAAATGGCCAAAAAACGCCATAGTATAGTATGTCGAAAAATGTCAAATTTTGGCATGTCATAAAAATGGCTGAAAACAACACTTATTATAGCTTGTAGAGACCCATCATAGTATACAAAGTGGAAATAAAGGCCAAAAAAGGCCAAAAACTTCATAATTTAGCATGTTGAAAAAATGGCCAAAAACGCCATAGTATAGTATGTCGAAAAATGTCAAATTTTGGCATGTCAAAAATGGCTGAAAACAACTATTATAGCTTGTAGTAGACCCATCATAGTATACAAAGTGGAAATAAAGGCCAAAAAAGGCCAAAAACTTCATAATTTTAGCATGTGAAAAAAATGGCAAAAAGCCATAGTATAGTATGTCGAAAAATGTCAAATTTTGGCATGTCATAAAAAATGGCTGAAAACCACTTATTATAGCTTGTAGAGACCCATCATAGTATACAAAGTGGAAAAAAAAGGCCAAAAAAGGCCAAAAACTTCATAATTTAGCATGTTGAAAAAATGGCCAAAAACGCCATAGTATAGTATGTCGAAAAATGTCAAATTTTGGCATGTCATAAAAATGGCTGAAAACCACTATTATAGCTTGTAGAGACCCATCATAGTATACAAAGTGGAAATAAAGGCCAAAAAAGGCCAAAAACTTCATAATTTAGCATGTTGAAAAAATGCCAAAAACGCCATAGTATAGTATGTCGAAAAATGTCAAATTTTGACATGTCATAAAAATGGCTGAAAACCACATATTATAGCTTGTAGAGACCCATCATAGTATACAAAGTGGAAAAAAGGCCAAAAAAGGCCAAAAACTTCATAATTTAGCATGTTGAAAAAATGGCAAAAAAACGCCATAGTATAGTATGTCGAAAAATGTCAATTTTGGCATGTCATAAAAATGGCTGAAAACCATCTATTATAGCTTGTAGAGACCCATCATAGTATACAAAGTGGAAATAAAGGCCAAAAAAAGGCCAAAAACTTCATAATTTAGCATGTTGAAAAAATGGCAAAAAACGCCATAGTATAGTATGTCGAAAAATGTCAAATTTTGGCATGTCATAAAAATGGCTGAAAACACATCTATTATAGCTTGTAGAGACCCATCATAGTACAAAGTGGAAATAAAGGCCAAAAAAGGCCAAAAACTTCATAATTTAGCATGTGAAAAAATGGCCAAAAAACGCCATAGTATAGTATGTCGAAAAATGTCAAATTTTGCATGTCATAAAAATGGCTGAAAACCACTATTATAGCTTGTAGAGACCCATCATAGTATACAAAGTGGAAATAAAGGCCAAAAAAGGCCAAAAACTTCATAATTTAGCATGTTGAAAAAATGGCCAAAAACGCCATAGTATAGTATGTCGAAAAATGTCAAATTTGGCATGTCATAAAAATGGCTGAAAACCATCATATTATAGCTTGTAGAGACCCATCATAGTATACAAAGTGAAAAATAAAGGCCAAAAAAGGCCAAAAACTTCATAATTTAGCATGTTGAAAAAAAAATGGCCAAAAACGCCATAGTATAGTATGTCGAAAAAATGTCAAATTTTGACATGTCATAAAAATGGCTGAAAACACACTTATTATAGCTTGTAGAGACCCATCATAGTATACACAAAGTGGAAAAAAGGCCAAAAAAAAAAGGCCAAAAACTTCATAATTTAGCATGTTGAAAAAAATGGCCAAAAAACGCCATAGTATAGTATGTCGAAAAATGTCAAATTTTGGCATGTCATAAAAATGGCTGAAAACCATTATTATAGCTTGTAGAGACCCATCATAGTATACAAAGTGAAAATAAAGGCCAAAAAAGGCCAAAAACTTCATAATTTAGCATGTTGAAAAAAATGGCCAAAAAACGCCATAGTATAGTATGTCGAAAAATGTCAAATTTTGCATGTCATAAAAATGGCTGAAAACACACATATTATAGCTTGTAGAGACCATCATAGTCATAAGTATACAAACAAGTGGGAAATTAAAGGCCAAAAAAGGCCAAAAACTTCATAATTTAGCATGTTGAAAAAATGGCCAAAAAACGCCATAGTATAGTATGTCGAAAAATGTCAAATTTTGGCATGTCATAAAAATGGCTAAAAACCATCTATTATAGCTTGTAGAGACCCATCATATAGTATACAAAGTGGAAATAAAGGCCAAAAAAGGCCAAAAACTTCATAATTTAGCATGTTGAAAAAAATGGCCAAAAAAAACGCCATAGTATAGTATGTCGAAAATGTCAAATTTTGCATGTCATAAAAATGGCTGAAAACCATCTATTATAGCTTGTAGAGACCCATCATAGTATATACAAAGTGGAAATAAAGGCCAAAAAAGGCCAAAAACTTCATAATTTAGCATGTTGAAAAAAATGGCCAAAAACGCCATAGTATAGTATGTCGAAAAATGTCAAATTTTGGCATGTCATAAAAATGGCTGAAAAAAACACATATATTATAGCTTGTAGAGACCCATCATAGTATACAAAGTGAAATTAAAGGCCAAAAAAGGCCAAAAACTTCATAATTTAGCATGTTGAAAAAATGGCCAAAAAACGCCATAGTATAGTATGTCGAAAAATGTCAAATTTTGGCATGTCATAAAAATGGCTGAAAACCATCTATTATAGCTTGTAGAGACCCATCATAGTATACAAAGTGGAAATAAAGGCCAAAAAAGGCCAAAAACTTCATAATTTAGCATGTTGAAAAAATGGCCAAAAAACGCCATAGTATAGTATGTCGAAAAATGTCAATTTTTGACATGTCATAAAAATGGCTGAAAACAACATATTATAGCTTGTAGAGACCCATCATAGTATACAAAGTGGAAAATAAAGGCCAAAAAAGGCCAAAAACTTCATAATTTAGCATGTTGAAAAAATTGGCCAAAAACGCCATAGTATAGTATGTCGAAAAATGTCAAATTTTGGCATGTCATAAAAATGGCTGAAAACCAACATATTATAGCTTGTAGAGACCCATCATAGTATACAAAGTGTGGAAATAAAGGCCAAAAAAAAGGCCAAAAACTTCATAATTTAGCATGTTGAAAAAATGGCCAAAAACGCCATAGTATAGTATGTATGTCGAAAAAATGTCAAATTTTGACATGTCATAAAAATGGCTGAAAACCATCTATTATAGCTTGTAGAGACGTGTCATAGTATACAAAGTGGAAAAAAGGCCAAAAAAGGCCAAAAAACTCATAATTTAGCATGTTCAAAAAAATGGCCAAAAAAAAAAACGCCATAGTATAGTATGTCGAAAAATGTCAAATTTTGCATGTCATAAAAATGGCTGAAAACATTATTATAGCTTGTAGAGACCCATCATAGTATACAAAGTGGAAAAAAGGCCAAAAAAGGCCAAAAACTTCATAATTTAGCATGTTGAAAAAAATGGCCAAAAACGCCATAGTATAGTATGTCGAAAAATGTCAAATTTTGACATGTCATAAAAATGGCTGAAAACCACATATTATAGCTTGTAGAGACCCATCATAGTATACAAAGTGGAAATAAAGGCCAAAAAAGGCCAAAAACTTATAATTTAGCATGTTGAAAAATGGCCAAAAACGCCATAGTATAGTATGTCGAAAAATGTCAAATTTTGGCATGTCATAAAAATGGCTGAAAAAAACCATTTATTATAGCTTGTAGAGACCCATCATAGTATACAAAGTGGAAATAAAGGCCAAAAAGGCCAAAAACTTCATAATTTAGCATGTTGAAAAAAATGGCCAAAAACGCCATAGTATAGTATGTCGAAAAATGTCAAATTTTGGCATGTCATAAAAATGGCTGAAAACACACATATTATAGCTTGTGTAGAGACCCATCATAGTATACAAAGTGAAAATAAAGGCCAAAAAAGGCCAAAAACGTCATCATAATTTAGCATGTGAAAAAAATGGCCAAAAACGCCATAGTATAGTATGTCGAAAAATGTCAAATTTTGGCATGTCATAAAAATGGCTGAAAAACCACACATTATAGCTTGTAGAGACCATCATAGTATACAAAGTGGAAATAAAGGCCAAAAAAGGCCAAAAACTTCATAATTTAGCATGTCAAAAAAATGGCCAAAAACGCCATAGTATAGTATGTCGAAAAATGTCAAATTTTGCATGTCATAAAAATGGCTGAAAACCATCTATTATAGCTTGTAGAGACCCATCATAGTATACAAAGTGGAAACGAAGGCCAAAAAAGGCCAAAAACTTCATAATTTAGCATGTCAAAAAAATGGCCAAAAACGCCATAGTATAGTATGTCGAAAAATGTCAAATTTTTGCATGTCATAAAAAATGGCTGAAAACCATCTATTATAGCTTGTAGAGACCCATCATAGTATACAAAGTGGAAATAAAGGCCAAAAAAGGCCAAAAACTTCATAATTTAGCATGTTGAAAAAAATGGCCAAAAAAACGCCATAGTATAGTATGTCGAAAAATGTCAAATTTTGGCATGTCATAAAAATGGCTGAAAACCATCTATTATAGCTTGTAGAGACCCATCATAGTATACAAAGTGGAAAAAAAGGCCAAAAAAGGCCAAAAACTTCATAATTTAGCATGTTGAAAAAATGGCCAAAAACGCCATAGTATAGTATGTCGAAAAATGTCAAATTTTGGCATGTCATAAAAATGGCTGAAAACCATTTATTATATAGCTTGTAGAGACCCATCATCATATACAAAGTGAAATTAAAGGCCAAAAAAGGCCAAAAACTTCATAATTTAGCATGTTGAAAAAAAATGCCAAAAACGCCATAGTATAGTATGTCGAAAAATGTCAAATTTGGCATGTCATAAAAATGGCTGAAAACCACATTATTATAGCTTGTAGAGACCTGTCATAGTATACAAAGGTGAAATAAAGGCCAAAAAAGGCCAAAACTTCATAATTTAGCATGTCAAAAAAATGGCCAAAAACGCCATAGTATAGTATGTCGAAAAATGTCAAATTTTGGCATGTCATAAAAATGGCTGAAAACACCATCTATTATAGCTTGTAGAGACCCATCATAGTACAAAGTGGAAATAAAGGCCAAAAAAGGCCAAAAACTTCATAATTTAGCATGTCAAAAAAATGGCAAAAACGCCATAGTATAGTATGTCGAAAAATGTCAAATTTTGGCATGTCATAAAAATGGCTGAAAACCATATTATAGCTTGTAGAGACCCATCATAGTATACAAAGTGGAAATAAAGGCCAAAAAAGGCCAAAAATCATAATTTAGCATGTTGAAAAAATGGCCAAAAACGCCATAGTATAGTATGTCGAAAAATGTCAAATTTTGGCATGTCATAAAAATGGCTGAAAAAACACTTTATAGCTTGTAGAGACCCATCATAGTATACAAAGTGGGAAAATAAAGGCCAAAAAAGGCCAAAAACTTCATAATTTAGCATGTCAAAAAAATGGCCAAAAACGCCATAGTATAGTATGTCGAAAAATGTCAAATTTTGGCATGTCATAAAAATGGCTGAAAAACCACATATTATAGCTTGTAGAGACCATCATCATAGTATACAAAGTGAAAACGAAGGCCAAAAAAGGCCAAAAACTTCATAATTTAGCATGTTGAAAAAATGGCCAAAAACGCCATAGTATAGTATGTCGAAAAATGTCAAATTTTGGCATGTCATAAAAATGGCTGAAACCACTATTATAGCTTGTAGAGACCCATCATAGTATACAAAGTGGAAATAAAGGCCAAAAAAGGCCCAAAAACTTCATAATTTAGCATGTTGAAAAAATGGCCAAAAACGCCATAGTATAGTATGTCGAAAAATGTCAAATTTTGGCATGTCATAAAAATGGCTGAAAACCACACTTATTATAGCTTGTAGAGACGTGTCATAGTATACAAAGTGGAAATTAAGGCCAAAAAAGGCCAAAAACTTCATAATTTAGCATGTTGAAAAAAATGGCAAAAACGCCATAGTATAGTATGTCGAAAAATGTCAAATTTTGGCATGTCATAAAAATGGCTGAAAACCACACATATTATAGCTTTGTAGAGACCCATCATAGTATACAAAGTGGAAATAAAGGCCAAAAAAGGCCAAAAACTTCATAATTTAGCATGTTGAAAAAATGGCCAAAAACGCCATAGTATAGTATGTCGAAAAATGTCAAATTTTGGCATGTCATAAAAATGGCTGAAAACCACACTATTATAGCTTGTAGAGACCCATCATAGTATACAAAGTGGAAATAAAGGCCAAAAAAGGCCAAAAACATCATAATTTAGCATGTTGAAAAAAATGGCCAAAAACGCCATAGTATAGTATGTCGAAAAATGTCAAATTTTGGCATGTCAAAAAATGGCTGAAAACCACATATTATAGCTTGTAGAGACCCATCATAGTATACAAAGTGGAAATAAAGGCCAAAAAAGGCCAAAAACTTCATAATTTAGCATGTTGAAAAAAATGGCCAAAAACGCCATAGTATAGTATGTCGAAAAATGTCAAATTTTGGCATGTCATAAAAATGGCTGAAAACCACATATTATAGCTTGTAGAGACCATCATAGTATACAAAGTGGAAATAAAGGCCAAAAAGGCCAAAAACTTCATAATTTAGCATGTCAAAAAAATGGCCAAAAACGCCATAGTATAGTATGTCGAAAAATGTCAAATTTTGGCATGTCATAAAAATGGCTGAAAACCATCTATTATAGCTTGTAGAGACCCATCATAGTATACAAAGTGGAAATAAAGGCCAAAAAGGCCAAAAACTTCATAATTTAGCATGTTGAAAAAATGGCCAAAAAAACGCCATAGTATAGTATGTCGAAAAATGTCAAATTTTTGGCATGTCAAAAATGGCTGAAAACCATCTATTATAGCTTGTAGAGACCCATCATAGTATACAAAGTGGAAATAAAGGCCAAAAAAGGCCAAAAACTCATCATTTTAGCATGTAAAAAAAATGGCCAAAAACGCCATAGTATAGTATGTCGAAAAATGTCAAAATTTTGGCATGTCATAAAAATGGCTGAAAACCACATATTATAGCTTGTAGAGACCATCATAGTATACAAAGTGGAAATTAAGGCCAAAAAGGCCAAAAACTTCCATGTTTTAGCATGTCAAAAAAATGGCAAAAACGCCATATAGTATAGTATGCGAAAAATGTCAAAATTTTGACATGTCATAAAAATGGCTGAAAACCACATATTATAGCTTGGAGAGACCTGGGGTTTCATAGTATACAAAGTCTGTTCGAAAAAAAAGGCCTAAAAACGTTTTTAATTTAGCATGTTGAAAAAATGCAAAAACGCCATAGTATAGTATGTCGAAAAATGTCAAATTTTGACATTTCATGAAAATGGCTGAAAACCTTATTATAGGTTTGTAGAGACGTGTCATAGTATACAAAGTGGGAATTAAAGGCCCTGCCAAAAAAGCTATTCGCATGCCAAAAACTGCCATAGTATGTATTTAGCATGTCATGAAAATGGTTGGCCAAAAACGCCATAGTATATGTATGTCGAAAAATGTCAAATTTTCATAGAGTCATTTAAAATGGCCATGTAAATGTTGAAAAAAATGGCATGCATCTGTTTCTATTATTTTCTGTACCATAATCCCAAAAAAAGTCTTCCCTCTTTTAAAGGCCAAAAAAGGCCAAAAATTTCATATTTTTAGCATGTGAAAAAATGGCAAAAACGCCATAGTATAGTATGTCGAAAAATGTAAAGCATGTCATGAAAAATGGCTGAAAAAACATATTATAGCTTTTGTCATAGTATACAAAGTGGGAATTAAGGCCAAAACCATCCAAAAACTTTATGTTTTAGCATGTGAAAAAATGGCCAAAAACGCCATAGTATAGTATGTCGAAAAATGTCAAAATTTTGGCATGTCATGAAAAATTGTATTATTATAGCTTGTAGAGACCCATCATAGTATACAAAGTGGAAAAAAGGCCAAAAACATCCAAAAACTTCATAATTTAGCATGTTGAAAAAATGGCCAAAAACGCCATAGTATAGTATGTCGAAAAATGTCAAATTTTGGCATGTCATAAAAAATGGCTGAAAACACACATATACAATGGATGAAAAACACATATTATAGCTTGTAGACCCATCATAGTATACAAAAAGTGAAAATAAAGGCCAAAAAAGCCAAAAACTTCATAATTTAGCATGTGAAAAAATGGCCAAAAACGCCATAGTATAGTATGTCGAAAAATGTCAAATTTTGCATGTCAAAAAATGGCTGAAAACCAACATATTATAGCTTGTAGAGACCCATCATAGTATACAAAAGTGGAAATAAAGGCCAAAAAAGGCCAAAAACTTCATAAATTTAGCATGTTGAAAAAATGGCCAAAAACGCCATAGTATAGTATGTCGAAAAATGTCAAATTTTGGCATGTCATAAAAATGGCTGAAAACCACATATTATAGCTTGTAGAGACCTGTCATAGTATACAAAGTGGAAATAAAGCCAAAAAAGGCCAAAAACTTCATAATTTAGCATGTTGAAAAAAAAATGGCCAAAAACGCCATAGTATAGTATGTCGAAAAATGTCAAATTTTGGCATGTCATAAAAATGGCTGAAAACCATCTATTATAGCTTGTAGAGACCCATCATAGTATACAAAGTGGAAATAAAGGCCAAAAAGGCCAAAAACTTCATAATTTAGCATGTCAAAAAAATGGCCAAAAACGCCATAGTATAGTATGTCGAAAAATGTCAAATTTTGGCATGTCATAAAAATGGCTGAAAACCGCATATTATAGGTTTTTATAGACCCATCATAGTATACAACGTGGAAATAAAGGCCAAAAAAGGCCAAAAACTTCATAATTTAGCATGTCAAAAAAATGGCCAAAAACGCCATAGTATAGTATGTCGAAAAATGTCAAATTTTGGCATGTCATAAAAATGGCTGAAAACCATCTATTATAGCTTGTAGAGACCCATCATAGTATACAAAGTGGAAAAAAGGCCAAAAAAGGCCAAAAACTTCATAATTTAGCATGTCAAAAAAATGGCCAAAAACGCCGTATAGTATGTCGAAAAATGTCAAATTTTGGCATGTCATAAAAATGGCTGAAAACCATCTTTTATAGCTTGTAGAGACCCATCATAGTTTACAAAGTGGAAATAAAGGCCAAGAAAGGCCAAAAACTTCATAATTTAGCATGTCGAAAAAATGGCCAAAAACGCCATAGTATAGTATGTTGAAAAATGTCAAATTTTGGCATGTCAGAAAAATAGCTGAAAACCACACATTATAGCTTGTAGAGACCCATCATAGTATACAATGTGGAAATAAAGGCCAAAAAAGGCCAAAAACTTCATAATTTAGCATGTCAAAAAAATGGCCAAAAAAACGCCATAGTATAGAATGTCGAAAAATGTGAAATTTTGGCATGTCATAAAAATGGCTGAAAACGGCATATTATAGGTTTTATAGACCCATCATAGTATACAATGTGGAAATAAAGGCCAAAAAAGGCCAAAAACTTCATAATTTAGCATGTCAAAAAAATGGCCAAAAAACGCCATAGTATAGTATGTCGAAAAATGTCAAATTTTGGCATGTCATAAAAATGGCTGAAAACCATCTATTATAGCTTGTAGAGACCCATCACAGTATACAACGTGGAAATAAAGGCCAAAAAAGGCCAAAAACTTCATAATTTAGCATGTCGAAAAAATGGCCAAAAACGCAAAAGCATAGTATGTTGAAAAATGTCAAAATTGGAAATGTTACGAAAATGGCGGAACAACCCATATTATGGCTTGTGGAGACCATCATAGTATACAAAGTGGAAATAAATTCCAAAAAGGCCAAAAAACGTCATAATTTAGTATGTTGAAAAAATGGCCAAAATCGAAATATCACAAAAATCGCTGAAAATGACATATTATAGCTTGTAGAGGCCAATTATAGTATACAAAGTGGAAATAAAGGCCAAAAAATGTCCAAAACCTTCTTTATCAAGCATGTTGAAAAAATGGCCAAAAATGCCATTGTATAGTATGTTAAAAAATCCAAAATTTTGAAATGTTATGAAAATGGTGGAAAACCACATATTATGGTTTGCAGAGACCCATCATACTATACAAAGTGTAAATAAAGGCAAAAAAATGTCCAAAACCTCCTTCATAAAACTTCATAAATTAACATGTTAAAATGGCCAACAAAGCCATAGTATAGTATGTCTGAAAATGTCAAATTTTGGTATGTCAAAATGACTGAAAACCACATATTATGGCTTTGTGTGATTTTGGGATGACATACTTTTCGATGACATTTTTTGCGATTTTGGACGACATACTATACTATGATATTTTTTGTGCAATTTTGGACAACATACTATACTATGACGTGCTTTAGTTGTTACGACCTTGGACGTCGTATACTATGACGTTTATCATGCAATTTTTGACAACATACTATAACAACCTTTTTGTGGAAGTTTAGTCGACATAGTATAAGATGACTTTTTAAGACTTTTTTTGTGTTTGGACAAAATACGACAATTGTCTTGCTGTTTTGGACTTCATACTATACTTTGAAGTTTTTATGCAATTTTGGGATGACATACTATACTATGATGTTTTCGTGCAATTGTGGACGACATACTATATCATAATGCTTGAGTGCGATTTTGGACGACATACAAAACCTTGACGTTTTTGCTTGATTTTGAATGACATACTATACTATGACAATTTTTGTGATTTTGGAGGACATACTTTACTATGACGTGCTTTAGTTGTTACGACCTTGGATGTCGTATACTATGACTTTTGTCGTGCAATTTTTGACAACATACTATAACATGACCTGTTTGTGGAAGTTTAGACGACACAGTATAAGATTACTTTTTTTGTGGGGTTTGGACAACATACTATATTATGACAATTGTCTTGCTATTTTGGTCTTCATACTATACTTTGAGGTTTTTATGCAATTTTGGGACGACATGATATACTATGATGTTTTCGTGCAATTTTGGACGACATACTATATCATAATGCTTGTGTGCAATTTTGGATGACATACAATTCCATGATGTTTTTGCTTGATTTTGAATGACATACTATACTATGACAATTTTTGTGATTTTGGAGGACATACTACGCTATGATGGTTTTTGTGCCACTTTGGATGACATTGTACACTACAACGTTTTATGCGATTTTTTAACATAATATACTATGATGTTTTTGTGAGATTTTGGATTACATACTTTACTATGACGATTTTTTGCGATTTTGGATGACATACTATAGTATGATTTTTTTGTGCAATTTTGGACAACACACTATATAATCACATTTTTTGTGTGATTTTGGATGATATAATATACTATAAAATTTGTTGTGTTTTATACTGTTAGATCTCCATCTTGTTACATCACTATCTTCCTTTAAATCAATTTTAAAAACTTATATTTATCGAAAGGCATTCTTATAATCTCTTTATAACAGAGTGATTTATTAATATATGGTACCTGAGTCTTGCATTGCACTGTTTTTATTTTGTTTCTCAATCACTGATTCTAAATTTTCTTCTGTGCTGTATTTTTAAAAAAATTTTCCGATAACTTTTTCTGTATTTTTGTGATTTTTAAGTGTACATCACTTGAAATGTTGGTTTTAAAAGGTGCTATATAAATAAACTTTGTTATTATTATTTTTATCTTTTATTGTAATTGCTATTGCTACTAATTACTACACTCTGACCACAACGTGTCACTGTGGGACAGGGTATTGAAAGAGGGACAGGTGTGAAGAAGAGGTGTGGCAGCAGACAATAAAGAGGAGAGAGGAAGGGAAGTATGCACGCTGCAAGATGTATGCTACGAGAGTCACGCGCTGTTACTTGTGGTTTACTTGATTCACTGACGTTTTTGTGCAGTTTTGGACGACACTATAAAATTACTTTTTTGTGCAATTTTGGACGACATAGTATACTATGATTCATTTGTGCCATTTTTAATTAATATTCTAGGACTACCTCATGGTCTCATGGACTTACTCATCCTCATGACTTTTTTTAAATTGCTATTTTAGACAAAATGCTTAAAAAAACAGGTAAAACAAACAAACAAACAAAAGAACACACTGTAGCTGCTTGATTGATCAACAGAGAAACGCTACGCTGTCTACAAGGCCTGAATGTGCAACCCCACTATTTCAAAATATCACATCATTTTCATTTCTATTTCTATCTGGTAACCTGCCTACTATATGGGGTGGATGCATTAACAGATCTCAGGCTTAGATACATGTCCCTAGGGCTTATGTACCACTTCTAAGGAGACTATATTAGAAGTGTTTGTGTAAGTGTGGCTGTAGTGACTCTGGTGCTCCCCTGACTCTGCAACTTGCTGGTAAATTTTGGCACCTATTCATTACAAATCTCAACATCTCAAGATAGATCCAGACATCTTTTACAAACATTCATGGTTCAAGAAGATGTATCTCAACGACTCATGATTCCGTTTTTTTCCGCTAGATCCATCATAACATTGTATTTTGTGCTAAATTGTTTTGACAGCTATTGAATGGATTGCTTTAACATTTTTATTCATTCAATACTTCAATTTATGACCAAATTCCTGCAAAACTAATGTTCCTATCAGCTGTTTGTATTTCATGTTGACTCAGCACTTGATCCTTGTGTGCGATGTAGCTAAAAGGATCATCAGTAAGGGATCACTGCTGTTTCTCCAGGGCTGCTATCTTCAGTGCCTGTGACCTTGCCTTTCTATTTTGTCTTTTTTTTTCCTGTCCTTTTTATGCCTTGCTGCAAAACCAATTGCCATTTGGGGACAAATTAAGTTGAAGTTGAGGTGAGTTGAAGTTGAGTTGATTTGAGTTGAGCTTAACCTGTGACCTGTGTGTTAGCATGCTCACTCTACACACACAGAGCACACTCTAAGCTAAAATGGTGAACATGGTAAACATTTCACATAAGCACTGTAAGCATGTTAGCATGCTGACGTTAACATTTTTCCCAAAGCGCTGCAAGTAGCTACAGCCTCTGAGAGCAGATAGCATGGCTGCAGAGTCTGGGTGTTTTTAGCTTTTGCTGTAATTACTCTTGATATCAGTAGCTGTGTGTTTAAAGAAGCTGTAAGTATCCTACAATTATTTGCTATAAATGTGTGTCTATTTTTGTTTATTTGTTTATATACATGTATCTCTATTAAACTATTCAAAGAGATAGCTTGTCCCTCTGGGCTTAAACAAACCAAATTTCTACATATATTCAGAAGCTCAAGAAAAGCTAATGGAGAATTATATACTTTTATTTTAATCATTTGGTTACATCCTACATGTTTGCAGTTACTATGTATTGTGTATTCCTTATCTGTCCTCCTTTACTGTTGATACTCGCTGTATATATTGACAGGACACCTTTCTCTCTAAAGCATCTTTACCAGTGCTTAAGTTGTGGTGAGGATAAACAAAGATAATTTTGCGGAGACATAGTTGAAAACAAATCAGTACTCACCCTGCAGTGAATTAATTTAGCTCCCTGTCAGTGACGCTGGTGTAATCTCCTATGTAAAAAACAATTACGTTTTTTTTTTTTTTATTTGGCTCAAACCCCTACGCGTCATTAGAAGTTAAGTAGTCCTCCAGCTTGTTATCTGAATATGGACTCTTCAGCGTGATAACTCTGCCATAATATAACAAAATTATTATATTTTGATATAAGCATAGTAAACTAGGAGTGCACATGCAAAAAATGGCAATATGCTTGTATATCAGTTGACATTTCAAACACTATAATAACTGTCAATCTCCAGAGAAAAGAAACAGAAATCAAAACAAGATGTTTCCACTGCTGTTCTGTTGAAAATGTTTTTATATATCAGAAGTAATGGTGCCACATATTTTGTGACACATTCATATGAGACCGCGCTTTTCTTCCTGCAGTGATTTGCCTCGGGACACCGTCTGGTATGGTTCAGTTAGTTTGTGAGTGGGTGATAAGTTGCCCTTGAATGAAGTCATCAGTGGTGAATGAACGACACAGTCTAAACTCTCCATCACACAGATGAAGGGAGGAGACAAAGAGAAACCGCACAATTACCCGCCTGAGGGGTAATAAATGCCTCTCCCTTGGAAGCAATTCCTTCCCTGTGCAACACACTGAACCATTTACCAATTATCTTTTACCTACAGGGTAACATACAGGGTCACTTACTGTAAAGCTGTTCTACAAATAGAGGAGGCTTTGTGTAAGTAACTGCTACTACAGCTTTGTTTTTCCCAACCAGCCATGAAAATTGACTTTAATATTTATATCAAATGCACGGTAGAGCGCGTAGGGTTTAACAACATTGTGATGATAATAAAGTGATATATTTAGCATTTTTATTTGTTATATACTGTTAGTCATCAAAATGTAGCGATCACTACAAGGCACTGTATTTTTAGGTTGTTTGCTTTCGAAACTTAGAAATTGTTAGAACTTAGTCCTTGAATGTGCATGTACTGCTGCCCATGGCAACAATACTCTACAGCAAATCTTGTACCATAATGAGTCATAATTATGTGGGTAGAATTAACATTTACAAATGCGCACTTGAACTGTCAACAAAGGGGGTATAACTTCATCACTATTCTTTACAAGCTGTTTGCAGATGATCAGCTAGTTATTAGGCATCTGCAAATGTTTTATGACATTTATAAAAGGTTACTGAAACGACATCAGGCGATGTCATGAATGGGCTTGCCATTTCAGCTTTTGTCAGGATAATACACAGCAATTGTGCATGCATTGGTTCAGCTAATCACCTATCAAACTAAAGAGACAACAATTTTTTTTCAGAGTGAGGGGAGGTCGGCGTCTGACCTGTCTTTTCCTGTGTGCGACGGCTGCCCCGGCCGCCAGGGTGGCGGCGGCTGGCTGGGGCGGGGGGCTAGTAGGGGCGGTTAGCGTCCTTTGGCCTCTTCAGCTGCACCTTGAGTCTTTTCATGCCAATCTGGAAGCCGTTCATTGATTGGATGGCAGCTTGGGCACTACCTGGGTTGTCGAAGCTCACAAACCCTGGGGGAAAGGCCAAAAGAGAGAGAGAGAAAAGACGAGGATGTGGTTAGATGAAGAGGCGAGGACAGTTTGGGATCACAAAAGAATGGATAATGAAAATGAGTTCAATAAGATGAAGCAGTCTTTTACACAAATTTCTAATTAGAAATCTTTTAAAAGTGTGATATAATTTAATCTGTACATAAAACACATACCAGTGTATATCAAATACTACAGCTATATGATACAGCACTTCATAAGCATTAATAAGGCTAACATACAGTATGACAACAACAAAAGATCACAATTAAAACAGAGCGCAGCATGCAACCAAAATCACAATATGAACTTGGTGATGGGATGTAAAACCAAAACATCGACGTGGTTGTGCTACTTTTGTGTTTCGGCTTTTAACTTCCACTCGAAAGTGAGAAAGCATCAAATCACAAAATTAAAACTTGCATCTCAAAATTGCAACATGAATAATACAACATTAATGTTGTGTTGTGTTAATGAGCAAAAGCTACTTTGCAAATAGGTTGCACCTGACGGACTCTCCATTAAATATTCTCCACAATCCATTTATAATTTGCCACATAATTATACGTTCAGCTAAATTGTGCTGTCAGTGGCATAAAGTGAGACAGCGGCGGTCTCTCTATCTTTGCAAGCTGGAGCAACGGTTATATTCCCAGCATGCATTTGCTTTTGCTGTATTTGTATTATATGTCACAAAGAGTACAGCAATGTAACAGTGCAAATGTGGCATAGAAACAGCACTCACTTCTATCGTGTTCAGTTTGACTGTTGATGTAAGAGTTATATACATCACTGAAATATTTATCAAAATAAGAAATTAGAGGGAGCTTCAAAAGAAAACAGCTTTAATGGTTCACAGAAAAATCCAGACAAACTCATTTTCTATTCTTTCTTTTTAGTAACATAAAGCTTTTGCACAACTGTAGAGAAATTCGCCACTGTTTTGTTTTCATTGTTTGTTTTTTAAGGGAGGGGTGTTGAGAGGTTAGGAGGGGGGGGGGTGTTGACTGCGGTAAAGAAGGTGATTAGTAAAAAAGAATAATCAGAATAAATAACCAATAATCTTTTGGTTTGTTCATTTTTACCCACCAAAGCATTTACTTTGGTTTGTCGCCCGATCCACAAACACTTTGGAGGAGATGACATTACCGAAAGGCAGGAACATCTGCATCAGCTCTCCATCCCCAAACTCCTGAGGGAGGTGGTAGATGAACAGGTTGCAACCCTCTGGTCCTGCACACGGAAACAGAGAGAGAGAGAGAGAGAGAGACAGAGAGAGAGGGATAAAAGGTTCACTGTGGCAGGAGGAGACTATGCGATGACGTACAAACATAGCATACTCCTGAGTGAAGGTGTACTTCAAGGTATACTATGCAGGATTGTTGGATACTGTTTGTAAAAATGCTTGCCAGCAAGAGTGAAAGTAAAAGCCAACCCCAGATTCAATCTTGTTTGACGTCTGGCCATGCTATATTTGTGTTTTTTTCTGCTTACGGTCTGGCAACTGGTAGCTACCTCACCTGAGCGCTGGCAGGGTGCACACTCATAAATGTCCTAAACACAGATAATAAGATGAAAATAAGAAAATAAAGAGGGCAGAGTCTCTGCAGGGAAATGCACCACCACACCCTTCTAGTGGATCATTTGTGATGATTGAGAGGGATTACTTCTGTATGAGTCTATACATTGTTTTTTTCGCCAGGAAATCCTGCATAATATGTCTTTATGATGCAAAAAAAAAAACCAAACTAAACAACCCAAAAAACCATTGGTCAGATTCAGTCAGTTTGGGTTATTTCAGGGAATTTCTGTATTTGAGTTCTTCACACTGATTTTTAGTAGTTGGAATAAGGTGATGTCATGTACCTCCATGCACCAGTTAGGACTCAGCAATATTTGATTGAACCACATTAAAGCTGAAATTCACTGTTAATTTACCAATCCACAGAAAATTGATTGACAGCTATTCGATAATTGATTATACATTTTTTAAAACAAAAAACACACAAAAAACTTAAGTTCTAGCTTCTTTATTGTGTGATTTTCTACTTTTCCTTGTCTGATTTAATATGAACCGAAAGATATTCAATTTTAAATGAAATAGGTTATGTGACATGAAATTTAATATTTTGTGGATTTTAACTGTTGGCTGTGCCAAAAAAGGACACACTTAAAGATGAGTAATATAAATTGTTTTCTGATGAAGCAGGGGCCTGCTTCACCAAATTTGCAACATAAAAGCTCCAATCTGCCACATGAGATTGTATCCTCCCCTGTTAATTTTATTGTTCTGTAGTTTCCCTAATCAAAACAAACACTTGCAACCCATGCATGAGCATGCAAGAACCCCACAGGACTCACAAATTGCAGATTCATTTGTAAGTCCTGCAGGGTTTTTACATAGCTCACAAGTCTTTTTTTGAAACGTTCACTGTGGGTTTGAGAGTTAAACTCTTAATAAATAATAGCTAATGATGTTTTCCTTACTTAATTTTATATAAAAGTTTTCTTTGCCAATAGATATATTTTGTGCTGTTATAGCCAACCTTGAATATATTCTCTGTAACATTAAAACTTTAACAAGTTTGGTATTAGAGTTGCAAAAAAACAGAAAAGTGCAGAGCAGTTTATCTCAGCATGGAGTATTCAGATAACAGTAATTTTGGGTAGTTTGATGGTTGTTCATTTTTGAGGTTTCCCCAATCAAGTGACTACTAACTGCTTAAATGGTAGCCTCTGGGATGCCACAGCTGTTAAATGATGTGCAATGTTTTGTTTATTTTCCACAAGAGGGCAGTAATGTCCCAAGCATGGCTGTCCCAAACCTGGAGGTCATTGAGTTCATGTATAGGTTTACAGCTCAGTTTAAAACTCTCTGTAATGGTAATAAAGTTAGTTAACCTACGGCCAGCAAGGATAGCATCAGACATAAATCAAACCTTAACCTGACAATCTAAATATTATTATTTTATTTTGCTTTTTATCTAATCTTAAATCTGGGTTTTCTTTGGAGTGTTTTAAAAGGATAAAAAATATGAGTTCAAGCTTGTCTAATCAATGCTGACTGAAGCTATACTCTGTGTTAGTGTGTGGATATTTTGCTTTTAACAGAGTGGCAGGAGGTGAAATCATGGCTGAAAACAAAGTGAGGACTGGATATTTTTAAAACTTGGGTATTTATTCCAGGGCTACACTGGTGAGAGGATTAAAGACAAACAGAGACAGAGAAGTATATATGAGTAAATGTTTGCGGCATGTATGAATATTTAGGAATGTAGTCATGACTGTTATCTGATCCTCGCTGTGTGTGTGTGTGTGTTACCTTCTCGTTGTTGCTGTGGAATGATGGGTGGAGGGTGGGGGAAGGCTTGGCTGATCTGGCCGTATGCAGCGGGGTAGGCTGCTGAGACATACACACACAAACACACAGCGAGGATCAGATAACAGTCATGACTACAGCCCACGCACACACACTCACACACAGGCAATCGATCAGATAACAGACAATAGAGTGTACATGTTTCTCTCTCTCACACACACACACACACACACACACACACACACACACACACACGCACACGCACACACACACACACACACACACTGAGCACAACAGAGAGAATAAATTGATGTAGTGAGACCGAATCACCTAATGTTACATGATCAAAATTCAAATTCAGACAAAGTGAATCTTTATCTTTCTCCTTCCCTTTTTCTCTGCCTCTCTCTCTCTCTTTCTCTCTCTCACACACACACACACACACACACACACACACACACAGATCAGTGCCGCTGTGAGAGTGACAGACAGACCTGCATACTGCTGGACTCCTGTGTAAGCCTGCTGGAGAGGATCAGCTGTAGTGGGACTTTGAGCTGCTCCACAAGAGACACAGAGAGAAGAAGAAGGAGGTGGTGTTAGAAGGGGGGAGCATGGATGGATGGAGGTGTGTGTGTGTGCAGGGGGAGAGAGATGAGGCAGAGAGAGAGACGGAGGGAGAATGTAGATGGAGGAGAGGGCACGGAAGGAAGGCGAGAGTAATATATAACGAGGGTGAGAGGGAGGAGGGATGGAAGGAGAGGCGATGGAGAGAAGAACAGACAGGAGAAGAAGAGCAGAAAGGTTAGAGAGCCGCACTAGGTGTCAGCTCGCTTTGCTTTCAGCGCGTGAGGAACTGAATTCTGAAAATCTCTCTCTCTTTTGCTGGGCTTTTTACTATAGATTCCTCCTAAAGCAAAGTAGCTCTTTTCCCCCCAGAAAAGCAGAGAAGCAAAACTTTGAAGGATCACAGTTAAAATAAAACAACAACACAAGGCTCCACTAGCACGACAGGAAAGGAAAAAAAGTGTCACATCTATTATAAACAAATCCTAAGCAAAAGAAATATATTTTTCTGACAATCTGCTGTAGCTAGACATTTAAAACAGGACAATTACAATACACACTCAGCACTGGATGCACCTGTTGCTTTCGCTTCACATGTGGGAGATGCAGTTAATTATTTAAAAATGAAACGTATAAATATTCATACTAAAACACACTTGTAGCTACCACAGATGCCGCGCCACACTTTTATAACTACCCATCTGTACACACAGTACATGCACATTAAGTACACCACTGAGAAAACACACACACACACACCGATAACACACACTGATGACCCCACTACCACCAAAAACCAAAGAAATACTGAACACACCGTGGACTAACAGCAACACTGAAAAACGGTTCAGATAGCCAAACGAGAGGGGAAAGGTATGGGCTCAAATAAAGATCAATAAATTCTATGCTTGTAAAATCATGTTCAGAAAATCTTTTTAAAAATCATTCAAAGCCTGTGGTTGTACATTAGCCTTTGTTTGAATGAAAGATTAAAGGCTGTGAAAGCAAGGAAAATATCTATGAAAAAAGTTTTTGTTTATGTCAAAATAACATTTATTTAGTTATTTAACCAGGAAGTCCCTCAAGATTAAAATCTCTATCAAACAAGACCTGGCTAAGCCTGTCATCACAAGGTTACACAATGAAAAATTAGGACAATGGTGAAAGACAAAAGATTTCTGTGAACATTTTAGTGCAGATTCAAAGGGGAAATATGTGAAAATTTATACTCAATTATCCCACATTATGTGTGACACTGTAGTTACACATGAACAACTTAAACCCTACTTTCAGCTCTAAAATTAGGGCCAAAATTCATGCTTGTGATTTAAATATGTGTATATAGAGTGTGGGGATTTTGATACAATGTTCTGCTTGGAAAATAAACTCCTTTCTTTTCTCTTTTCCAACAACTACAAATCTTTCCTAAATATTTACGACCTTGAATTTCATAGGCAGCTTTTTCACAGATTTATAAAGGGTCATATAAAACCACAGGCTTTGAAAAAATTCAGAACATTATTTCGCAAGCTCAAAATCTGATTGCCCTTTTATTTGAGCCCATGGGGAAGTGGGATGAGGGGTGGGGGCCGAAGAGGATGGGGAAGAGGGAGAGGAGCGCTACCTTCAGAGAGAGAGGAGAGGAAGCAGCCACCCTGAACCCCAAAACAACTCCGCGGAGCCACGCCCAAGCCGTTTTTCTCCGAGTCCTCCCTAAAAACCACCTCCTGCAACACTGGAGAGACAAGAGTGTAAAAGAAAAAAAAGACAGATTTTTCTTCCGCCTCTTCACAGACAAAAAACCAATGAGGTACTAGCCACGGCTCATGACACAAGCGCATACTTAGGCCCCAGCAGCCCATAAGCACCTTTGCCAAACACTCATCTCCTCGACATGCTGACTGTCTGTGGGCTAAATTCATCTGGCCTTGGCCTCCTCAACATGCTTCAAGGCTATTCACGCCTGTAAGCCGGCAGCATGCACACTTTCCCGTTATAATGAATGCGTTTATTGCAGAGTGTGTCTATAAGGATTTAAGCTCATTTTCATGGTTTAATAATGTATACAGCATTATTATTATTTTTTAGATTTTTCTGTATCTCTGGAGAGGTATTTTGTGTGTTTGCATACATGCCCCTGAATTTATCAGACTTACCAGGGTAATGGTGTATCCCATTGGTGAAGACGGCCTCTGCAGGAGGCTGCCCGTTTGCCTGGGGGGGCGGCATGCCAGTAAAACCATTTTACACTAATGGGGGAGGGGATGCTGGTCACTGTGGGGGCGCTGATGCCTGGAGGAGTACTGCCACCTGCAGCCGTGGGTCAGATGGGGCAAAGACAGAGAATAACAGAAAGCACTCAGGGTTTTTTTGTTGTTTTTTCGAAGACATTATGGAGAAGTTTTCCTTTGATGGGCCACCTAAATGTCAAAGGGGTCGGTCCAGTGGGCCGGTGAAGACACTAAATGTCAGGGCTGATTTCTTGTCCCAGTATGGCCCTTACTGTGACACAACAGCCATTAGATCTGAATCTGAGAAATATTGTATAAGAACAGTAAATGTTGGTGATCTCTCATGAGTACCAATTATGTATTTGTCTCAGATGATTGCATGTTATGCCACAGTGTGTTATGCTCATTTGCACCCTTCAATGCACCTAGAAACATATAGATTCTGGGTGAAAATGTGCTCATTTAAGTCAACTGCACTTTGTTTCTTTCTACTGTATATTTCCATAGCAATGCTACAGTAAGGCCTTACAAGAACATACTGTTTTTATTCACTGCATATTGAATTGCTGTTGCCATTATTTTCTGAAGTATCCTGCCTGCCTGAAATTTGGAGGACATCAATTTTCTTAACCAAGTGAGTATAAAATTTGACATTTGTGAATTTGAATCTGCACAATATGCCAATATCAAATACAGCATAATAACGGCTTTGCCACTTTGTAGTTAATAGGAAAATGTTGCATTTGAAATTCAACCTACTATTTGTACCAAGGTAAGAGTCAAATCTTTGATTTGTAATGATCTGCTCAAATTCAACTTTCCATGTAAAAGTGAAACAGGCACTGCCTAGTACCCAACTGGAGGGCATTTGTAAAATGCACTGTCACTCTGATCAGTTGCACTCCCCGTTGCCCTTTCAGTAAGTTAGGCTTTTTGTTGTTCTCGTCGCTGATGCAAAAAAAGGAGAAACTAGTGAGCTGTGCTGAATGGCTCATGACACAAAACCATTAGGGAAGTACTGTGAGGAGGCAGCTAGGAATTGACACTATAGATGGTGAAATCCTGGATAAATAAAACAGTGAAATGCAGCCACCTTACAGTAATGTCACTTGTGTCAGGGATGTAGCGGATGACCCGCAAAAGAGGTAATTTATGGGTGGTATTTTGTCCTAATTTTTTTCTGGGTTCAACTCTGGATAAAAAATAAAATGATAGTCTGGTCTTATTGCAGATGTTGGATGATAAATATGCTTAAATCAAACATTTGGTATTGCATCTCCAGTTCTGGTTTGGGAGCGGGCCTCTTTGGCTCCACTTCTGAAGCTCTAAATAAACTCCTATACATTCAAAACTCTGCTGCCGAACTCCTTGCTCAAACCTCTTCCCACAACCACATCACCCCCATCCTTGTGAACCTCCACTGGCTCTCCGTCCCTCACCACATCCAGTGCAAACTGCTCTTCCTCACCTTCAAAGCCCTCCACAACCTCCCACCTTTTTAAATCTGCTTTTACTGTTTGATTTATCCACATTTCATGCTTGTCTGTCATGCTTTTACTGATCTTGTTTTTATTTATTCTGTATGTTTTACTGACTTTAGTTGACTTTGTTTTTGTCTCTGTTAAGCGTCTTTGAGTATTGTGAAAATTATTATTATTATCATTTCAACACTGTTACCTGACGTCGGGGTCAGCGGTGCTCCTGGGAGGCCATTGATAGTGGCCATGTGCTGCATCTGGGCAGCAGCAAAGGCCGCCATTGGACTGAGGTAGCCTCCCTGGCCTACAGAGGCCATCAATGCCGCCTGCTGCTGCACCTGCCCAGTGGAGGAAAAGAGATTATAAGGAGGCTGGAGAATAATGTAAGGAAAGAGGAGAAATACTTTAAGGTTACCGAGTTAAGACAAAAAAAAAAAAAAAGGAGTGGGGTATAAAAGGAGATAAAAACAGAGACGACTGCATGAAATACAGGAATTGAATCTCAGGAAAATGTTTTTTTTTTTTCAATAACTAACATTAATAAAGACATTTCACATCACATCCTGGGAAAAGCAGTCTTGTCTAGTTGGAGGCAGCCCATCTTTTTTGCTTTCTCATCTGTGAGCTAGGCACTTTATTTAAGCTTTGTGGTTCATTGAATAAATAACTGTCGATAAGAAACACGTTTTGTGGGGCGTCTTGCCTGAGCGTAGGCTCCGTAGGCTCCAAACTGCAGGGCCATAGGGTTGAAGATGCCCATCTGACCAGCCATCTGCTGCATGCGGCGGATGGTGCGCTCCTTATCCGTGTCGGCGAACTTCACCACCAGACTGGATGAGGCACCCTGTGCACCCACCCATCCACCCACCCACACATACACACACAAACACGCCCACGCAGTACATGTTAGTGCGTAAAGAGACACATGACATAAGCTACACATCCTCTCCTGCCAAGAACTGAAGCTGGCACCCACTGCCCTGAAATAGTTTGGATGGGTCATGTGCAAAGGACAAGTTTCTTGACTGGGATTAATAAAGTATAGCTTAACTTAACTTTAAGAAGGTAATTAAGCTCTCTGTGACTGACTCTCTCCGCGTGACTCACCTCTCTCACATAAATCTACATGCTCACAGTTAGGATGTACTCACAGGCATTGTCTGGCTGCCGTGTAGTGCACTGATGGCTGCCTGAGCTTCAGCATGAGAGGAGTATTTTACAAATGCACAGCCTAAAGAGAAAAAAAGAGGGAGAGGGGGGAGAAAATGACTAAGGGTAAAAAGAGACAGTGAGAACAAAAGAGAAAAGTTTGCTGAAAAGTATATCATACAGTATAACCACAAAACATTGCCAGTAACAAGACAAAAATGATTCTTGTTCTTTTTTTTCCTACCCGGGATAAGTTTCCTGCAGCATTACAGCAACAAACATTTAGTAAACAAAGCCCTCTTTGCTGAGGAGGGCTGCATCAGTGTGGATCGACGCTCAATAAGCAGACTAAACATGCCACTCTGACACCATTAACAACTTTGGGATCCTCTGATGGGGCTTAAAATGCCACAGCGTTCTGGTGTCGCTTACTATTGACAAGCCCCGTTGATGAATTTGAATGATCAAGTTCCCAGTAATTATTGAGCTAAAGCCCACTTAGCCGAGTAAGCTGGCTGATGAGGCCTTGTTAATGGAGCTTCACGGAGGAATCAGAATGATCAAGCCCACTGTAATCATCTGGCTTAGTTATCATCGGGCCTCATTGATTGGTTGCTAAGCCCACTGATGAACTTCATGCAGTGAACTTGTGTAGGACTCTGACAACATTTCGAAAGGACATTTTTCTGGCATGACATGAAGCCTGGTGGCTAATAAGGAGGTTGACTTGCTTTTTTTTCCCTTATCAGAGCCATGTAGGTTGACTTATGAGGTTAATGGGGTTCATCTGTAAAGAGTTGGTGGTTTATATCTTTCATCCCTGTGGGCAAAGCCTTCAGATGACATTTACTGCTCAAATTTACAGAATCTACAGTATTCTTATGTAACCACTCCTCTGGTGATTGTGGAATAGCCCGCTTTGATATCGCTCAACATGGCGTGTTTGAGGAGAACTTTGCAAAGTCACCAACTTTGAAAGGCCAAATCATTTCTGTGCAGCAGCCTGTGAAAAAAAGTGTGCTGGCTCAAAGTCATAAACAGCTATAAACTCACCTTTGCTGTTTCCATCGGGACCTCTGAGGATGGTGCATTCCTCGATGCTGCCGAAAGACTCGAAAAGGCGCCGCACGTCATCTTCTGACTGTTGCTTGTTGAGCATGCCCACAAAGAGCTTTCTGTCTTCTAAAAGGATAAGGAATAGGTCATGATCAGAGGAACAGAGATACCATTTGATATTCTACATAAAGGCACACTATGTTCACTGAAATAGCAGTGTCTTTCTGATGCAAAAAATATTTTGTGACATAACATGCTGTATATGTTATCAAAGGTAACATGTGTTACCGGCCTATTTATTCACGTCTTTAGATCTCATTTGGGTTTGAATGGAGCTAATGGCTCGAAGCTATTTGCTTAATCACAAATTCTTGATGAGTATGCTTATTCTAAACAATGGTCATAGGTGCTTAGCTCCACTTAAAAAACATCAGCAATGCAATAACAATAGAATAACAATAACTGACAGATGCGGATAATTCTGTTACATAAACAGCCTGTAGAATTTCACATTTTTAAACTTTATTGACAAATTTCAGTGGCACTGATTAAGCAGTCCTTGCTCATACCACATTGAATGGTCTCGTTGAACCATCTGTAGTACCATATTTATTTTTAAATAGAGCTGCTATATAGCAAAAGTGCTCCTGATATAGTCAGTGGTGGATCTTCATGTTGGGGGGTGGGCACTGCACATATGGGCAGAAATGATCCTTAGATCTAATAATAATGGTTAGTTTGTAGGCTGGGTACCACCTCCAATCTGCGCAATGCAGTTCACCATTCACCATTGCATGTTCCTCATGGTATGGTGTATTGGAGTGTTTTTGGAAAGTGAGAGAAAACAAACAAATGCCATCTGAGATGCACTATAGGAAAAAAAAAAAAAATTGGCACATTCAATATTTTTTATTTTTCGTTATTTATCACAACTGTTGTTAACTTAGTTGTTTATTTGTGTTCATGGCTCATTAGCTCTTGTTCTTGTATGTAATAAATACAATTAATATAAAATATCTAATATAAATAATAATAAGGAGGGAAGCTTGCCTTGGGTGCTGAGTGTGCTAGGTTCCGCCCTGGGTACAGCATGTTTTTCCTAGTTTACCTGGTTTTCCATTTATTAATATATTTTCCACCTGTGTTTCCATTACAAATTTGTAATGAAAGATAAATTCATGATCAAGGCAAGAAAAGCTTTTTCTGTGCCGTCTCAGTCCTATGGGAACACGACTGGCACTGTGCCCTCAGTTTTGGTCACAGATGCTCATGGTGCAGCAAAGCAAGAATTATCTGATGGTAACAACACACTGCTCGCTCACAGCATGTCTTCACTATATGCCTTATTTCTCTGGGTTGGAAAAAATATTGTCACTTGCAAATTTTCCCTTATAATCAGACTGAGCTCCCAACCTGTTTTGGTGTACAGTTGTAGAGCAGCTTGAAATTGAAGATATAAGTGACTAATATGATACTCCACTTTTTCATGAGAGTACACGGAGTGAATGTTGTCATTATCCCATTAGTCTATTTCTTTATCTGTAGCATTTTGCTCCATGTTTTGTGCACTGCTGGCCTGAAAAAGTGTCATGCCAAAACAACAATTACTGTGAAGCAATCCTCTCTCTGTTTCAGGCACCTCTTTAGCATTGCAAGTAAAGTTTTTTGTGTGCCAACAACATGTTGTATTAGAGATGTAGTGATACTGTGATGTATCTGAACATGAGAGGAGAATAAAATACTTTCTCGGGTTAGATATATACATGGTAAATGTATGGTGGCTGACAAGGATAAATGCCCTGCAAACAGACAAAACACAAACATTAAAAAAAACAAACATCTTTACCAACTTGATGACACATGCACAGCATTTTGAAAATTTTCAGCAACTTGATGACACATGAAAATATCTATTCCATGACATACGCCCCGTAATATGGAAAAAAACGCTGCATGAGGCACACAACATTATGGAAACTTTTCCAGGGGGACAATAAAAAGTGCACATGGCTAAGACGCACTTATTGATGTCTTTGTTCTTTGGCTTATGAAGTAGGCTCTCTGTCTGTAGTGTTGGAAAATCACATAAAATATTCTATATTATATTTTTTTCCTTTTTAATTTTAACATTGTGATCCTATTTCAGATATGATTGGAGATCAGCTGCTAGCCTTTTGCTTATTATTAGACCTCAAATTCAAATAATCTGGCAAAATTAACACAATTGATTTTGATACAGGCTAACGTGTTAGCTGGCTATAACGGTAATAGTTACTTTTAGAACTTGCGATAGAGGACAAGCAAATTAAGATACTGGTAGGTTTTGATGCCTTGAGTAATAAAATGAAATCACTTAATTTCTTCATCAGTTAATTATATTTCCATAGCTAGAGGTCCTTAAATTATATTATCTCCAATTGACCGATACTAACACTGGTTAGATAACTTTATCTATGGCACATAAACTTGTTTGATTTAGCAGTCTGATAATAAGCAAATGGCTAATGCTAGGTTAACAGCAGATCTGTGATCTACAGTCACATATGAATTCACAGGATTAAAATAAGCATTAAAAACATATTCTAGGTGATTTTCCACTGGTGGATAGCTGGCTTCAATAATTTCCTAAGCCATAAATAACAAATGTGTCCCTGTCATGTGCATCAGTGTCCACTAGAAACAATAGCTGTATCGTTGTCAGCCTCTTGTTGTCACGTGTGAGGCAGGATGAGGACCCAAAATGCAGAACAAACAAAAAAGGAGCCAGAAGTACAAACTAAAAGCGAGCTTTAATACTGAAGATTATCCACAAAAAACAACAACAGGTGAACAAAAATACAAAGTACAAATAAAACATGAACAAAAACTGAACTAAAACAAAATGGGAACTCAGGTGACGACACAGGGAAACACGGAGGATCAAGGCAACGAGAACAGGCAGGAAAAACAGACAAAATGACAAAGGACAAAGGGAAACACAGGTGTATATACACAGAAAGGAACTAATCAAGAAAGTGACACCCAGCTGGGTAGGTGGACAAGCGGTGCGTTTGCCCTTGTTGGCCACCGTATAAATGAATCCCTTAAAGATCAATAAGGGAGATGAAGGGAATGCTAAATCTGGTATTCAATTTTTCTTCTATCAAACTTCATGTTTACAAAGTTGAATACATTACATGAGGAAAGACAACAGCTTTACACAACATCTTGAAACCTCTTTTATCTGATGTATTTGTCAGCTATGACATGTTAATTTTATAAAAAAAAACTAACAATGTATTGTGTGACAATCCATGGGTCTGACTTATCAGGCTAATCAGCCAATTTTAGTACATCAAGTACTACCTGGGAGGAATTGTGCCCGTCACATATATTCTGCAGATAGACGCGGTGGTGTGCCTGTCCTCAGGTCAGGACATGATTAAAATTTAATGGAAGTCTAAGTTAAGCTCCACAGCAAGTCTGTCTGGGGGGCTCTGTTTACATGTGACAACAGATTTGGTTGTTATTATTATTAAATATGCGGACAGGATGCTAGTGCCGGCTGCACAGTAATGAGGCAGTAGGTTTGACTGTGAAACAAATTAGATAAAAATAAATATAATCTAGGAGTTATAACAAGTAATATGCACAAGTCAAAGGTTGTGTTGAATCCAGCAGATAGTTGTGTGAATGTGGGGGGTTTGCCTGGGAGGCTAACCTCTTGTTACACTGGATGAGGCACACATTTTACCCAACATGGCCACTGGAAAGCTCACTTTTAAAACAAAATGCTGACTTTCTGTATAGATATAAATCAGATAAATCATTAGGAAAATTACATGTTGATGTTATCAAGTCACAGCACCAATTTAACACATTTCTTGGTCTATTTCTGATTAATGAACACATAGCATAGCAACCAATCTTTTGCACATAGCAACTGCCGTCCTCTTCTTTCATGAAGTTAAAATTGGCATTTCAGAACATTTGGTGAAATGTCTCTGTGGACCAAAAGCAACACAAAACCTCGAGTAAACTTTTTCTAATTTTTTCAACAAACAAACTTTTATGGTATCAAAAATAATGGCAGGGTATTATTGGATATAAATTCTACATATCTGGGTTTTAATAAAATATAACCAGACTGAGGTCCAGTATCAGTTCATTATTCACCATGACAGCATGATTAAGTCACTGAATGAGTGTTTGAGGGAAATTGTGAGGCAGACGGTGAAAGTGTGTTAGCGCACGACAGTAGCAGATGTGTCGGTGTGCAAGGCCGTCTGTTTTTACATTGGACAGATTCTGAGCTTTGTGGAAATGGATGTATATGTTGGGAAATTAATGAGCCTAGGTGCAATTGCCTCTAAACGCGCTCTGCAAATTAACGTGTGTGTAGGTGTGGTTATTTGTGTGTGTGCGTGCGTGCGTGCTTAGGGTCCGTTCCCTGCTGCCTGTGCCTGACAGGGTGTCCTTGCAGAGTCAACAAGACTAATCTGCGCTCTGGCCTTGCACTGGGGGGTGAGTAAGGGGGGGACTGTTTACAAGAGTGGAGTGCACATCAGGGGTGGAGGACACATACACATACACACGCGCATACACACGCACATCTTGAAATGTTTGGCCCCCCACCTTCTTTCACACACATCCACGGTACACATCTCATTGGTGGATGAAGCCTACAGTTCCCCAGGGAAGGCACCGATAAACATGACATCTTTCTTTGGGAAAGGACTGTTAACACACACAGTCATACACACAGTCAGCATATGAAAATGACTCCCTGATTTCGGTCTACTGTAATATTTAGAGGGCAAGATTATAAAGTACCATAACGTGTTACTTTTAACTTAAACTTAAGTTCAATAGCATTGTAAGTCACACTTTTTCCCAACATTAACATCATTAATTAGACAGTCATCGAAATAAGTGCATTTACTCAAGTACAACTTTGGGATACTCATTATATACTTGAATCTACTTTATACTGATTCATAATTGATACTCCACTGTGTACAGTATATCATTAGAAAGATATAGTTACTTTTCAGATTGAGGTTTTCTATTAAAGCACATGTAAAGCTTTTGAAAACCATGCATTGTCAAAAATTAAAACAGTGCTGGCCAGCCTTTTTGACTTGTGATCCCTTTTAAAAAGCAGTTTTTTGTTGGGGTTCTTCATCTTTTAGATGTCATGGATGGACATGCTAATTTAAGCCCCTTTTCCAGTGCATCATTGTATACACAAAATACTATCTGTCTCTGTCCAAGCAGTCTCCCTCTCAAATGAGGGAAACTGAATACGTAAGAGATATAAAAAAAAATAAGTAACCACTATGAAAAAAAAAAACAAACAAACAAAAAAAAGAAACTACTGCAGAGCTGTGTACATGGCTCTGGTCTATTGGCAATTGGAAATTAGTCTATTGGCCATTCTTAAAAAGTTTTCCTGCATCAAAAAAAGGCATACATGCATTAATTATGCTGGAAAATGGTACGAGTTGTTAACCCAATGATTAAGTTTGCATCTCAACTTTTTTAGATGCTTTGCTTTAATAAACTGTAAAGGCCCAGTGATCCATTATTTCACAGAGATTATAGAAAATTGCCCCCAAAAAGTAATGTGTTGCAAAACTTAGTTTTTGCCTCTTTCCTACTCATTAAAGCTACAGTTGGTAACTTCTATTACAAAAGCAACAACAAAAAAAAACATTTTTTTTAATATGTATTAAAACTGCCTCTATATTCACACAGCACTAAATGAGACAGATGCCAATGACAATGCCTTGTAGCATTTCCAATGGCCTCACTGCATGTGAACAAAAACAGCTAATCAGAGCGGAAGAGTCTCCAACGCAGCTGTCAATCATGTCAATGGTGGTTCGTGAACTGCGCTCAAACTGTCAAACTAGGCAGTGCTGATCAAACATGAATCAAGATTATGTTACGGCATTGCCTGTTTCTCGTATCAAATGTTTTCAGAAACGTATCCTAGTGTACTGTTTAGTTGTAAAATGAGAAAGTTTGTGACCTGGCTGCTTTGTACCCAGTACCACCCACCAGCCCGACCACCTTTCTCATTTAACAGCTAAACAGTACACTGAAATATGTTTCAGTGAGGTGAGAAACAGGCAATGCAGTTACAAAACCTTGATTCATATTTGATCAGCGCTACCTTGGAAGTTTGACTGCAGTTCACAAAGTCACTAAAATGATTGGCAGCTTCTTTAAAAACTTCTTGGATTTGATTGGTTGTTACTACCACCCTGTGATCTGATTCTGATGAATGCCATTAAAGGCAAAGGGAGGAGGGGCATTATTTTTTTCACAAACAATCTGTTTGCTGCACTTCTTTTGGAATATCATGACATTTTCAGCAAGTATCACACAACTAACCCTTACCAGCTGTAGCTTTAATCACCTCACATTTCCCCAAATTTGTTTCTTGACCCTTAGGTTGGGAATCCCTGGACTAAATTGCCAAACTTTATTTTATATTTTTCCCAAAAATTAAGTCCCAACAGTAAAATGCTTATGCTAATGCATCAGAATTAACAGTCTAATAATGTAATATATAAAAATAATACAGGGTATCAGTCACAGGGGACATTTTTCTACAGAACAAGTACTTTTACATGTTAATGATTATACTTTTGTACTTTACATCAATGGGATTTTAAAAGCAGGACTTTTCCTTGTAATGGCTTATTTTCACAGCTCTGTGCAGTAAAGGATCTACAGTAAGTCCTTCTTCCACCACTGCAATTAAAATGTAACACCCTGACAGTATGCTGTAGCTTTGCATTCATGTCTGAGAAAAACATCCAATAGGAAGAAAATAAAAAAAGACACAGAAATAATCTTGAAAAAGTAGAAGTGTGCAGAACAGATGAGGAGAGTAGAAGCGTGCTGAGTATGTATACATACAAAGAAAGATAGAGCCAAATAACAGACACAGGTATGGATATGCATTGCCCTCACTTTGCTTCCTCATGCTTGGTGCTTGCCTCTGTTCCCTCCTGCTCCATCAATCATACCCAGGGCACAACCAAACTAAATAGAAGAGGATGTCGCACAATCTCTCTTCCTTTCGTTTTTTTTTCCTTTACAGGCTAACACCTCTCTCTTCGTCCTTATGCTTCCCTCTGCTTATCAACCTTCAACTCCTTGCATGCTCTATTTCCTCTTTTTTTCCCCTACTCTCGCTTTCCCTCATTCTTGCAACAGAAGAATCGCTCTGGTGCCAATTATATTAACAACTGCAAAGTTTGAAAGACTCCAGCCAAAAACGGTCAAACTGCATCAATCTTCTCTTGTACAGTGCATTGATTGATGTCAGGAGCAGGTCACTACATGTCTAGACACAGAAAATGCGCTTTAAGCCGCCTTAGCTGTCAATACAGTACGACACGCACAAAATACCAGACTAGACATCCACTTTCATTCACACAGATCTGTCAATTCAATCTGCAGTTCGTTTTGGCCAATAAGAACTTGTGACACAAGTCAAATGGGACTCGCTTCATTGCAGACAGCATTATTAAAGGTGTTTGACAAAAAGAAGTGGCTTGTTTTCCCCTCGGGCATAACACACATGTTTCTGTGCATACACGTGCATTAGTACATATGATGAAACTCTAAGAAAGGAGCTGGGGGCAGCGGCTGCGGGGAGGAACGCTGTTTACATAATGCGTTCTGAATACTGGGGGGTCCGGCCAGGCCGTGCTGTCAGTCCGCGTCGAGGTACAGGGCATTGTCTAATGGGACAGATAATGGTGAGGCTGATACGCACAGGCAGCATGTTTGTAAGGCTAGAACAAAGGGAAGGAAGGTAGCAAGGAGGGGGGGGGATACAGTACCTCCTCGACTCTCGCTGTCTGCTGGCTTCACCTGGATTGGTCTGTTCATCTGTGAGAGAGAAAGAGAGGGCAAAGGGAATTTAAAAAAAAAACAAAAAATAAAGAATAAGCATTGTGTACTCATGTAATAGCACATGCTTTTACCCCACTCCCACCCCCCCTAAAAAGTTTTTGAGAATCACTCAGCCAAATTGCGGGTAAAGTGTATTGAAAATCTCCAAAGCTGTAGCACTTATAGCCACTGGGGGAATAGCTGGTTGGGAATATGGGTTGGAAATATTATTTGATGTGAGATGAAAGGAGAGAGAAGGGTTGGAAAGGGGGATAAGCAGGGGGATGAAGGGAACGATAGAAAGAGGGATGGAGGGAGAGGTAACTCTGGGTCAGCAGAGCTGCTGTGACTGTGTATCCTCTCTGTGGCTGCTTCTGGATGCTTGTGTGCTGTCGTGAAGAGGTCTGTGGACTGTTCACATATACTGAGGTGGATGCACACACACACACACATACAGCAAGATAAACCCGTACACACAGAATAAACATAGTATGTAAGCTCTAAGCTACAAAATGTTCTTGCACAATCCTGTCTCAGCCTCACACACAAGCTTGTACATACACACACATTTTCTGTCCCCCAGTGAGACCTTTCCACAGTGTGTCCGCCGAGGCCCTCCTTTCATTTCACTCCTGCCTGTCAAACCTCCCCTCTCCGCCTCACCACCCTGCTAAACGCTCGCCGCCAATCAATTTTTAATAATGCCAATCGCCACGCTGCCAGGAGGAATGGAAGAAGGAAGGGTGGGGGGTTGGGGGGGGGATGAAAGGGGGGAGGGAAAAGGTCAAGGTTCTGTGTGATGCAGCATCAGTGTTTTGCTAAATGTCATTAAATCTTTTCTTCAGAGTTTGCTGATACAGTCATCATCTTAATGAATCTCTAGGCTTTAAGATGATTCACCAAAGGCGAAACCTTTGAGCACGAGGACACAATGTCACGATGCAAAACACAATTAATACTCGGACCTTCACCCTTTCCTGGCGCATTTCGGCTGCCTATATTAAATCACATCATTCTCCATAACACTTATTTAAAATAGAGTTACCCGTTCCTTTCTCTCCCTCATCTCCTCCCTCTCTTTGACAGCCAAGAGAACCCTACTAATGTTTTTAATGTGCTGTGATGCATTATTTATCAGACTGGCTGTTGATATGGAAAAAGGACGAGAGGGGATAAAGGAAATTGGGGAATGGAAAAAAGAGGGAGTTAAAATGAGTTAAAAAAAAGTGAAAGAGAGAAAGAAGTATGTGAATAAAAAACGGTGTTGGACATGAAATAGGGAAATTTTAGGAGGGGTGAAACCAAACAGGGCGAGAAGGAAGAGAAACTAATGGAAAACAGTAAAATAAAAATGGGGGGCTGTTGAAAAGAGAGAATGTGGTGATAAAAAAGGAAGAGGGGGAGGAATGAGGAAAAGAGGACATAGGGGGAGATGAGGACATAGATCAGAGTATGGGACAAGGTCGGCCCAGTGCTCCCAAGGGTCCTATAAGCCTGCATACATATGAGCGCTTTTACCGTGACCCATACAAATGGTCTGGCCTCAATCTGACCTAATTGTGTTCCATCTCTACTGATTTTATATGCAAGCTGCGGTCCTAACCCGCATGGTATATGATTACCCTCAGAGGTTTAATTTTCCTGGTCTTCATTTCAACCTGTACTGACATTTTAGGGACCCATAATTATTTGGGTTTACAGTGCAGAGCTATTAATTTTTTCTTTGGACTCTCCCTTTGACTCAGAAAAACACAACACAACCCCCCCTTAAAATCTCACAATAATTTCATGTTACTGACATTGATGTTCCTAACGACTAATCTCCCTGATATTTAAACCAAAACTTAAAACTTAGATTAGTAAACTACTTTAAAAGTAAGAAAACACTCAGAAAACAGCAGAGCTGACCCAAATGCGTCAAAGCTTTATTTCTTTCATTAATATATGTAGGTATGTTACCTAGGTGAGTTTGCAATTCCAAATAGCCCATAAACTAAGAAATAATTTTCCAACATAATTCATTATGCATAAGCACCAACTATTATTACTTATTCACAGACAAGGACGTTTAAACTTAGTGATAATTCTGTGATTCGTTCTCACCTGATCATCATTCACCAACAGTCCAGCGAACACATTGACCGCATGTGATAGGCCAGCAAAATGTCAAAAAAGTCAAATTTCTGGAATAGTTTCAAAGTTTGCAAAGTAATGTGCCAGATATGCCACAGGAAAGTGGCATATCACAAATGTACAACAAGCTTGGCAAATTACTTGAAAAGTAACAGCTCAGCCATCTTGCAAAGTATTCCTTTTTTTCAGCTATTATGGCTAAATGTTACTGGCCCTGCATGCTTACAAAGTGGCTAATTGTCATATCATTTTAGGTGCATTGACTGGAAACTTCATCACAAATATTTCTCATTGAAGCTTTGATGCCCAAAAACTGATATTCAAGGCAGCCCTTCAAAACAGTCAAAACTGAGCAAAATTGAATTCAACGTTCAACAGTCAGTAAAAAACATTAAGTATATTGTTTGAGCCATTTAAAATTGTTAATCACATTTTTCAATAACCAAATTATATTTTAAATGCCACTGAGATGTGTAGCACTCCTGCTCCATTTACTATGAACATTGCACAATATCCTACAGAACATGACAACTCACAAAAAAAGCCCAACTTTTACTTACTTTCCAACTTATCTCGATTCAAAAACACACACATACTCAATTTAACCAACTAGCATATCTGGTGCCGAGTAGCAAGGGAGCAATGTTTAATGGACAAGTCAACTAATTGTGCGCATCCCTTGTCTGCATATGACAAAACAAGCCTGTATAATCCATGGCACACATGACAGTAATCTTTTTGATGTAACTTTTTTCTTTATGATAAAACTTACAAGGAAGGCTGAAATTAGATATATAAATTTGGAATAAGACAAACATAAAAGATCCTCTCCTGCTCTTCCCCCAAAATAAAAAATTGCAATACCTTCCCCCTGTTCTGATCATCATAGCCTCCCAAATGACCTTTATACTGTTCTTGATCGTGTCATTGAGTTATTTTTTTTAGTTCAAAACTTGATATTTTTACATAACTGCAGTTCTTGATTTTGTTTTAACATTAATTCTTGACATCTAGAATACAATCAACTAACTTTCCAGATCAATCAGTGTGTCTCTTCATTTGTCATCACTAGCTAATTTGCAGAACGTCCACTCATAAATTTTTAGAAACAGTTCAAAATGATGTTAAGTGGTTAAGCCATTATTTTCTTTTGTCACTGAAAGCTTAGTGGAGTTTCATGGGCTCTCTATCAGTGGTTTCCATTATCCCAGGCCCATAAACTGCTTCAAGGTCAGTTTTATCATCCTGCTGATAATAGGGTGAGTTAGCACCAACCCACTGGACAACTGATCCCAAAACAGTTGTTAAAACCAGACGTTGACTAGCACGGATCGCTCCCCTAGGATGTATGTGGTGGTGCTAGCCAAAGCCAGATGGCATCGTTGAGCAGCAGAAACAATACAACACACAGACAATACATGAAGCTCTATTTAGCCCCATATGAGAAGAAATGCCACCTACATTTACACAAAAATGCATTAGATGCAGACATGCATACTGCATATAAACAAAAGTAATACTCACACAAACAGGCACAAGTAGGGAGGCTTATATAACTAGACATGCACACTCATACACACAAGCTTGGCCTGTGCACAAACATGCCAAATCACAAATAGGCCTATGCATCTGAGCATGCATGGAAACATACAATTGGATACAAAGAGCCACACACAAACACACACACACACACACACACACACACACACACACACACACAAATACACAATGAATATGTAAATGTATCCTTGTGAGTCAACATGTTCTGTAAATTGGCTCATCTCTCCGCATGCACACCTAATACCTTGCATGTAGCGTGCCTTTTCTCTCCTCAGCCTTGTTATAGAGGACGCCTATTCATCCACACATATGCCTTTAAAAACACCACACATACACACACACACATGCACGCATGCACAGACACACACACACACACACACACACACACACACACACACGGGATAAGTTCCATTGTTGCTGAAAGTCCACCTCAGCAGCCTCGTGTTAGAGTGGCCTTGGTGTACCACATGATCGACAGCTCAAAAAGAACTGCGGCGGCTACACAAATGCACGCACACCCCCGCACACACATATTCTGGCTCCACTCCTTTGTTGATTATGTAACTCAATGACAGCGCTCTGCCTCAGTGCTGCCATAGATTCCCTGCTAACTAGAAGCTGAGGGAATACATGGTCTGCATGCAGCCTGTGCTGTACCAAACTGGTGAGTCATTCTTCTGAATCAGTCTAGTACGGCCTGAATGTCTAGCAAGGCCCACAAGATTAGCTGAAAACAGTATGGGACTGTAGTTTGCAATATTGGATTCCACCTTGAAATGGGACAAAATTGAAGCCCTTGATCTGAGTTGCGCTGCTTACTGTATTGATTTCGCCGTGTGCAAAGCACAGAAACCAAGTTAAAAAAACACTGTTACGATGACAACTCTATGGGATTTCTATCCGCTGAATTTCTGTATAGTACCTTGTTATGTCAGATGCGCTTCAAATACAGTTTATTACAAGTTGCTGAGAAGACAGCGCAGCATCCTGCACACAAACTAATACATGCAGTAATTCACAACACTCGCAGGGACACGAGAGCCTTGCAGTCACTCACACTCCCATCATCGCCTGTGAAAAAGAATATTGAAACTATGCTTTACGAAACTCGGGAGAGGAGGTAGGATTTTCTCATTTTCACCCTCGTCTAGCAGATGTGTTTTTGAGAGAGAGAGTGGAGCAGTGCAGGCCGGGTCATTTCATTATCACAGTGAGAAAGCACTCCATGAAACTCTCCCAGGGAAGCAAGGAAGGCTGCCTTCATAATATTCCTCCCCTACTATTGTGAAAACTTGCTCTATTTTACATTCTGCAGGTGAAGGCCCTTTTTTTCCTTTGACGTCATTCTGTCTCCCTCTAATTTGAATTAAGGTGTTTTGTGATTTCTGTTCATACATATATTTACTGATTCCTAATATGAAAGCAAGTATCCTAAAGGCAGCAGCTCCAGATGTTGAGATTCTCTGCAGGAGCAATGCCACAGGGTCTTAGTGTAACCAAACGCCGCTATTCATACTGTCAAATGAACCACTGGCACTCGACCTGGTCCCGCTTTCCAAAGTCTCTCAGCATGCACAACACTCATCTTGGGATGGAAACATGCCAATGGAAACATTAGCTGAACAAATATGGTTATAATCCTGAAATGCTTTTGGGAAACCGGGCCCTTGAACACAGAGGGAGAAAAAAACCCCTCTGTGTTAAGATTAGCTGAAAAGCTAGAAACATTTAGCAGGCATGTAATAGATTTCACCAGTGGTCACAAAGAGGACAACCTATTTTAAAAGTATTGATTTTACATTAATTCACAGAAGCATTACACTCCCATGGAATACCCCCTGCATATCCATCAGAGCTCCTACAGTACATGTAAAATTTTCATTTCATTGACTTTTGCAACCTCTTGAGGCGCAAAAGTATTTTACAACATCTGTAGCAAAAGGGCAGCTCACACCCCTCCACCGCCATTACCACTGCAGACTGCGGAGTGGGAAGTGCTGTAATGTGACTAATGGAACTGAAATCAGCTTGTATGAGGAAGAAAGTTATTTTTCCCATGGCACAAGATGTGTTCGTCAGGAGCCGAATTCAGGTCACTCAGTCAAATGGCATCGCCTCACCTCATACTCAATGATCCTCTTTGCAAGTGCACAGGCTAATCTTGGTAACACAGAAACGGTTGGTGTATATAATATTATGGTTGGGAATTTACTAAATGTACCCAATGCTAAAGACATGCAAGCTCATGTCCTATTCAGTGCCACTGAATAGGACATGAGGTGCAGTTAAAAATATATCTGTAAGCAGTAGTGGAAGAAATGCTCTGATTTTTTGTCTTAGCTAAAAGTAGCTGAACTCCTGTGTTACAATTAAAAGCCATGCATTCATTTAATAAACATACAAAAGCATTTGTGTCAAGATATACATAAAGTCCAGATGAAATAGCATTTTGAGAGTATCTAGCTTTAGAACCGTGACCTATTTCAAAGTGAAACAGGACAGTCAGGCAAAATATACCGATAGGAGGAATCTGACTTGATTGTTGAAAAGTGGGCATGCCATAACGATAAGGATCCAGTGATCTAATGCCAATGGGAAAGAAGCATCTGTCATGGAGAGAAAAATGATGCCCATCTGTAATGTTAATTGCCAAAGCAGTTCACAGTAAAATGCTTTGCCCATTAACATGGGCTGACACAGATGCCCCTTTCCGCAAAGGGAGGGGGGGGGGGGTAACCAGTATTTTTGGGAAGCAAGGACACACAAATGTGCAACACTATTGCTAGCAGGGTAACATAATCTAAGATCTGGGGATTCACTCTGTTTTGGAGCCAGCCTCAAATGGCCATCCCAGGATCTGCAGTTTATGGCACTTCCACATTGGCTTCATTTTTTAGCTTTGGAGGTTGTCGCTTGGTAAACAGTAACAAACCTCCTCGTAAAACCTTGTAATTTAATTTGCATGCTTAGGGAAAACAATTTATGCTTGTACTTCACAGTCTACAACATTTTCTTAATTGTCGGTGTCTTCTTGTTCATTCTGTATTAAACTAATACATCAAGTTTGTTAGTTCAAGAATGAATCCTCTGTACTTTAAAACTGGTGTTATCATTCACTGCCAATTCCCTGCCTCTCTAACAGTAACCTCTCCATGCTGTTGGCTGCTTTTTTTTATCATTTACTGGACATTTGTCAAAAACAGCACCTGTGTCATTGGCACCATATGCAAACAAACAACAACTGCCATCGCCCCTGAAATACCCTGAATGCAGTGTGATGTCCTAAGCCCTGTTTGACTTTCAGGTCAGTCTAAAGCGGTGTTGATAAGGTCTTGAAAGTTGATGAATGGCTAAATCCCTCTTGGAATCCCATCAGGTTTAATATCCACTAATGTCTACACATCTCAGTGAGTATTTGGCTCTTTTCCTTCCCCTGTAGTTCTTCATCCTGACACATGGCCAAACACCAAACCTTGCTTTTGATGTTCAAGTGAAACATATTGCAGAGAGATCAATGTCTGTGTGTGAGGGTACAGAGGACTATAAAGCAAAACATCCCAATCTCTTTCCTTTTGTTGCATTCTCTTCTGCCTTATCCCTTCTCATCTTTACAGACAAACAGAGATTGGCAATTTGTATCACATCAGATCAAGGATGAGAGGAGTATTTTCTGACAACGGGACGGTCTGGCCCAGTTGTTTGGGCTGGGATTGAGTGGCATGCTGCAGTCAGAGCTGAGCGGAGGGGAGCGAAATAAATATAAAGAGAAAAAAAGCATCCAGATGAATTATGAATTGGCACAGTCTGTGCTTTCTTTGGCTGTTACACCGCAGCACTGAGGTGGCTAGTAGAACAACAACGTGGCTGCAGCGTGCATTACGGCAAATGAGACATTGGCCCTCATTTATCAATATTTCCTTATGTTCAAAACATTGCCAGATGATGAAGCGCTGCACCAAAACTTGCTCTGAACAATAAACATTCATGCAAAATATTTGTAAGGACTTGTTACACTCTAATTTACTGCTGAAATGGGTTTGATGGCAACATTTGAACAGCAGAAGTTGCATGTTAAATGACCTCACGCCCCACAAATATCACCCTAAAGCAATTCAATAACCATGAAATCGCTGCTGGAGAAACGGTGTAAATGAAAAATGCAGTCACCATCCTCCTCAGCCTGTTTCTATATGCTGCTGCTCGCTCTGTGGTGCTGCCGTCCCAGTAGTGTCTACCGAGATCACTACGTCTCCACAAAGGCAGATGAAAGGGAAACACACAGAGATCACAAAAGGAGGCAAACCTCCCTGTCCAACCCTCTGATCATTGCTGATTCCTTCATCAACATGGCTTTTACACAGAACATGAAAACAGAGAGAGTGATAGACAGGCACAGGCGTACACACAGAACACACACACACACACACACACACACACACACACACACACACACACACACACACACACACACGCACACACACACACGCATGCACGCATACAGAAATCTGACTCATCCAAGAGCGAGGCAGATCATTCTTGACCTTGGGAGCAGCATATGTGACAAAATAATCTCCATTTATTCTCCTTTTGCTTCCTGATTAAAATTCTTTGGCACGCTAACTAGCTCTAAAAAATACTTTTTCTCCAACTTTTCTCAAGACCTGTTGTCAGAAAGCTAGTTACAAAACACAGACATTTTAAAAAGCCGCAAGTTATCACACACCCCCACTCCTCCTCCACTCCTTTTCTCTTTTGCCTGCAGTTGGTTGAGAACAGCAATGCTTTTCTCACATCCATTGTTTGATCCATTTCACACCAGCCCACCTCTTCTTTATCTCCTCCTGTTTTCTCCTTCTTTCACTGGCAAGCAGCCTGAACACTGGCAGTAGTGGGATGGCTTTCCAAGCAGTTTTGAATGAGAGGTTAAAATGCAAATGCAGTCCTCTTTTTGTTTTCCTTTCTATTCTTGTTACTTTTTCCCTCATTCTTCTTCCTGTATGAATCTGTTGACGAGTAGAGTAAATGAGTGTGAAAACTATTTTTTCCACAGTGAGCTAATGCATAAAACTATGTTATGCCCCTCCGGTTTTCCCTCCATCTTTTCAGAGCTCTACCTGGATAAGAATCAATGTGGAATGAGAGCAGACAGGATTTATGCTTCCTGCGAACACTTTAATAGGAATCGACGGTTGAGAATTCTGTTGTCACACTGTAACTGGATAGAAAAAGCACATCATCTGCACCCCCAAATGATTTTACCCTGTCAAAACCTGTTATAGGCTCACATCTGCCTGTGATATACACTTGTACTATATACTCACACACTCATGTGCAAAAGAGGCACACACACACACACACACACACACACACACACACACTCAAAGATATATGTCTTCTTCTCACCTTGACACATGCACATGAAACATGTTAAATATTGCAGTTTGAGCATCACATCAGTTGAAATCTTTTGAGCACAGATTGATTATCGCACCACAGCTTGATCCATCACAAAAAGAGGCACTGCTGCTAGAGGACAGTGCCGGAGATGTGAGAAACACACACACATGCACACACACAAACAACACAACCCCTTGCGATAGTTACATAATTAGATGTACAGCACCTTGGCAATCAACAACTCTGGTGTTGCCATGGGGACTATAGCTTTGACTATAAAAAGAAAGGATCTATATGTGGAGGCGGTTGAGGGCGGAGGTGCGGAGTGAGGCAGCGCGAGAAAGTAAGAGTAGAAGACATGGAGAATGAAAAAGTGTGAGAAAACTGGTGCGAGAGGAGTGAAGGTGTCGCTGAGGGGCCGAGCAGCTCTGTCGGTTTACGCGCGAGCGCGCGTCTGTGTGCATAGTGCACCTGCATGCGTGTGATTAGAACTGTTCAAAGCTTTGCTGTGTGCACCAAGTGTGTGCGGATGCTCCTTTTCATAGGTAAGCTTGCAGAAGGAGGAGAGAAAAAAATGACAAGGACAAAATGTGATAGAGTTGGTTAGTAAGTGAGAGGAAGAGAAAGAAAAAAAAGAGAAAAAGCTAACAAGAGAAAGTGTAGAGGACAATTTTCAGGCTCGCTCTCCCTCCCCCTCTAAGCTTACTGCATTGCCTGGGCTTTGCAGCATATAGTGAAGATTAGGCCAGACGAGAAAGCCATAAATTCCACTTTTCTCTTTCCAGAGGTGAACATAAATCATGGCTGGTACTGGCGTGCCATCACTGGGTTTTTGCTTTTCACTTATCTAATGAATAAAAAAAAAAAAGAGAGCGAGAGAGAAAAACAAGTTCAAAAGCTGTCATACTCTGAACCGGGCGGACTGCTTTCACTTCCATCCCAGCACAACTTTTGTCCTCTTCTCCAGCCATCACTGAGGTACGGAGACGATGAGCGGGCTTCCCATAATTGGGAGTATTCATGAGCTGCATATCGCTGGACTATGAGTGTGTGAATGTGTGAGTATGAGAAGAAGAGAGTGAGAGCTGACTTGAAAGGCCTGTGCATATGAAAGATACCTTACAGCATATGCAAATGTAAATATAGACACAAATAGCAGCACAGGCAAACACACTATGAATGCACTAAGCAAGGAAATGCAGCCACCCTTATGCTCAAATACGTACTGAAATCCACACATGCACGCCCACATGCTTTCTTGCATGCGCACACACACAAACACTGTTTCTGTCTCATAAGGTTAGGGGGTGAGGAGATGGTGTTGTAATGAGCTGTCACTCACAATAGCCTGCCCTTGTATTGGAAAAAGGCAGAGAGAGACAATGATGAAAAACAAAATAATAAAAATGTTTATAGAAAGAAAAGATAAAAACAGAGTCAGTGAGAAAGTCTTCTCTCCACACTAAACGGATGTTCAAACCCTAAAACAAATACTGTTCAATATTGTTCTCCAGCGAGGATCCATCTCAAAATGACTGTCACATGTTTTAATGTGGGTGAGGAAAGTTAACAAAGAGGAAAGTTAAGAAAACATGCTACCACATCAGCATGGGAATGGTCTGATGTCTGACAATAGAAACACAAAATATTTAATGAGAACACCTGGATCGTGAATTTGGCTGTGTTAAAACAAAGTCAAGATGATCTTAGAGAGGAGGAGGGCTAAAAGAGAGTTTTAAAGGAAATAATTTAACATTTGCAACAACATGTGGTTATACAGCAGCATTATGAAGTCACAGGTAGGTTGACAGGCAACCAGCTCAGAAACTTGTCATTTGCACTTTGGTTTCTGTACAGATTAAACCAACAAAATACACTTAGCTTTAGAGGTGCTGAATGGCAGATTTGATCCTATGGACAGACACTTTGGTAAAGGGTCTTGCATTTATATAGCATTTTTCTAGTTATCTGACCACTCAAAGCGCTTTACATGACATGCCACATTCACCTACATAAGTTCATACACTGATTGTCAGAGGCTGCCATGCAAGGTGCCAATCTGCTCATCAGGATCTAATCTTATCATTCACATGCACATTTGCTCACTGATGGCACAGCCAATTTGGGGTTCTTGCCCTCGGTCCTGAGTCACTTTCCTCTTGTTCTTAGTCTTAATACGGAGCTTATCTAACCGTCTGCTGGCCGTAGCCCTGTGTTTACCAGACAGATATAAGAGTGTCATCAGTCTCATCAATCTCAGGAAAGAGAGAAGATGAAGAGCATTTCACAAAATGTTGCACTATTACATTAATCAGCTGTTATTTTCTGGCTATGTTGCCGTTTTGTTGAATGCCAACCAACATTAGCCCAGAGGAAGAAGATACGATTTTTCCTGCTGTTCAGCTGATTCAGTGTGGGTGTAGATCTTTACTACCTGTTAAATGTTAGTGTGGATGCATGTTTCATTTTTTTTTTACCAGCCCGTTCTCATCCTGAACTTATAAAATAGTGCCACTCTGACGGTGCTTTTGGTGTAAGTGCACAACAGCAAAAGGCACCTTTCGTATGCACATGACATGCTGCTGGATGGCGTCAGGTGAAAATGGTCGCGGTGTTATTATACTCTGGCAGACTGCTGGATGGCACCCTCTGTGTCCACTTGATATACGCACGGGCGCTGTCTCTTGAGAATGTGGACGGACGGAACCTGTCGCATGCCCATGACACACTGCAGGACAGCGTTAGGTTTAGGCTGGTAATGATGTAATACAAGAAGCCCGAGGGCACCTATAGGGTGGGCAGGTTAGGAGGAAGATTAGTCTCACAAACCCAGACCTTGATGTGGGAGTAAGGTGTTGGCCTCTTCACTGAATGCAATGGGGTTTTTCTTCTACACCTTACCATGTGCCTCCTTGCCCAAAACCTAACCATCTGTGCCAGCATGTGCGTTTATTGACGCTGCAGCATTGTTTGCTATGTGCTGTTGTTGCCTAAACATAAGCACGCGCAGTGTCATCCAACCATATGCTTATGTTGACATCACAGTAGCGGTGTCACAGAATGTAAATAGCAGATGCAGAAGGATACCTAACTCGTAATATGTGGATGCAGAAGACCACTGACGAAGCGGCAACATGGGATGAGAACTTGAAATTACCCCATTCATGTAACAAAGTAATCTACTAAGTATGCATGCATTCATATCTACAGCTGGCCAACACAGTTGGTGTTGCATTTTGGTAAAAGTTAAGCTGGGTCGAACTTTTTATTCTGGACAGCGGAACGTTTTTTTTGCTGGGGCTCTCTGCACCGGCACCGCTGCCTCAATGGACTTATTGAATTGAATGATAGGACTACATCTTTTCATGCAGTGCTAATGTCAGTGTGAATATGGTCTCTGCATAGACATATACTTAATGAGAAAAAGATGAGAGGGACGTGAAGGAAGAGTGAGAGCGGTGCAAACAGAAACAAAGAGTGAGGCAGAGGGAAGTGGCGCGGATGTGCCATGCATGTCTGTACTGTCCAACTGAAACCCTGCAAGGGCTTTTATGCAATACTCCTCTGCTCTCTCCAAACTCTGCTCTGCACTGATATGACAGGAGGGTATGAGAAGATCCAGACAGATAGATGGGAGATCAACTCTTCTCTCCTACACACACACAGATGCACGTGGACGCGTGCACGCGTGCGCGCGCACACACACACACACACACACACACACACACACACACACACACTTGCCTGCCTATTTCTATCAAATAATCACTAATTCCACACTCCTTAGCTGATTAAATATAGAAAAGGCAGGAAGAGAGAAAGAGATGAGTGTCGGGAACAGAGGAACAGAGCACATAGAGGGAGAAGAGAGGAGTAAGAGTGGAGGAGGAGGAGGAGTAAGAAGGAAGTGATACAGTCAAATCTGCCTGTTAGGCTCCGCCAAAGAAACAACAGGGAGTTTTTCAGTAAGACAGCTCTATTGGCTCCCAGCTAGAGCCCAGGTGGGCGATGTGAATGTTCTCTCACTCCCACACACTTAAGAGTCAAAAATATGCACATGCACGTGATTGAGTATACACATGCAGTACACACATATGCACATGCGAGTGCTGATGCTTGCATGTACCAGCCTGCCTACATGCATGTACAGAAAGAATGCACAGGCAAAATGTCAACAAGACAACACACTAACGGAAAAAAAGAAGAATCTTTTTGTCAAGCATGTAAAGGACGTCAACAGCCAAAATGTCAATTATCTCTCATTTTTGTCTTTTATTACTCTCATTCGCTCTTAGATTCCCACTGAAGGCTTCAGCTATTCTGCAATAATGTCAAAAGCTTTCTCCCTCTGCATTTCCACATACAAAAAAAAAGCCAAGAGGAGACTGAAAAGGAAGAAATATTGAATTGGTGACCATGAAAGTGAATGGGTAGCACTGAAAAATAAATTGGTTACAATTTAAAACATTCATTCTCGATATTTTCTCTTTAACTAATGGTTTCTTCCACTCTCTTTGTCTTTTACTGTCTTTCTTTCTTCATTTACATCTGCTTCATTTGTTCACCCCCTCAGTTTCTTTTGTCCTGCAAAACTGAGGGTTTAGCTAAGGATAAGAAGAAGAGAGTTGAGGAACGAAGAGTGAGGGAGAGTTTTAAGTAGCAGCAACAGCAGCACCACGTTCGTTCCTGGGGGAAGTGGGGGGGGGGGGGGGCAATTTCATTATTAATGGCGGAAAAGTTCCTTCAAATTGAACCTGTAAAATATCTCCAGCTGCCTTTCCTTTCGAACAGAGGGAGACTGGGACGGGAGGAGGAGGAGAGAAGATCTGAATGGAGAAGTGGTGGAAAAAATGGCAGGTTGACATTGCCCGAAATACATTTTACCAAAATCAGCACAGGACATTTTATTGCTTAAAGGAACAGTTAATCCCATATTCAAGATACATATTTTAACCTACCTCTATTGCTATTTTTCAAACTACACTGTTTTGAATTGCCGCATGTTGGCAATATTAGCCATAAAGATATCTGCCCTCTTCTAAATATAACTATATGGCACTCGGCTTGTGGTGCTTAAAAAAAAAAAAAAAAAAAAAAAATACATTCATAAAACTGATGTCTCAAGCTAGCCTGCATACTGCTAGGTCATCTAGCACAGCTGAATTTCCTAACATCCCATCTCAGAGGACGCCATTAATCTTTACATCTCGTGCTGTCATGAGCATGAGCCTCCTGCACATGTGTAGATGCAAACTTCCTTCTGCACAGTGATACAATGGGTTGGTGTAGTTTCGTAGAAAGAATATAGTTCCTACATGAAACTGCTCACAACAAGGTCTGTGGATTATCTTGAGTAACCGGGTCATGATTTTTGGAAAGAGACATTGCTGTTGAGTTTATCAAATGCATTTTTTTGAGTGCTTTGAGCACCAAAAGCTGAGTGCCATCTTGTTTCATTTCATTGTAGAGAAGGAGACATCTCTGTTATAGGTTACTGGGCAACTCACACCAAAACTATCTAGATTTATAAATAGCACCACAAGTAGTTTTGATTTTGGAGTGAACTGTCTCTTTAAGCATTCAACTTTTAATGTGGTGGCGAGAGATTGTTATTTTGTCTAGCAAAATTGCATAGTCTAACTTTAAAATGTCCATATGCTACACAGTTCCTCATCGCTGCATGGCAGAGTTTTTTGTTTTTGAGCAGAGGAGCTTCTGCTCACATGCCATGCTCCCTTGGTATTAATTTAAGTCCTATGCTTTGATGTACTCTGTAGGAATGGTGCCAAAACACAGCAGTTTTTCATATTTATCTCGTCTTGTGGAACAGACCCTCTTTACATCTGGCACTAAATGAGTCAAATGAACTTGGATTTTGTCCAGACTGAGCTTAACCACATAAAAGTACACATGTAAATGCACCCAAGATAGAACAGAGTAGGTGATCCAACCACCTTGGGGATCTATTTTGCCATAATGATGCAACAGTGTAAATCCAATATGGCTTTAAATGCAAATACAACTGCATACTGTACACAGAGATGTAATAGAAAGTGAGATGATTTGATTTTTTTTGTATCTGTGCTTCCCTTTTTACTTTAAAAAAGAACTGTCAGCAGCTCATACCATTTATATGACTAGTAAATGTGTATTTTATGAGACATTATAAAACACACATGCATAATTACAGTTTTCCACATATTTGAGCAGTTTTGCGCATCTGAGAAAGAAAGTTGTCATGCTGGAAATATATGCATGCATTTTCTGAGGGAGAGGGCAGACTCACTGAGGCACAGATCACTGAGATGCATTTTAATGAAATGCAGAATACTATCTCTATATCAAGGAGACACACAGTAGAACGCACCGGGTGTTTTGGTTGTGAGTGCCGAAATCAAGAGTTACATCTACAACATGTACGGGGACCACTTCCAATTGCTAGACCTCCACCTTTAACATCCAACCACTCTGAAAACTTCCCCAGGGATATCCCATATGTCAGGGGTAATGTTTTACGTTGTATTGGCTAAAGTTAAAGTGCTTATGCAACTCTGCGGTGGAGCGGCCTTTATTTTCATTACCTGTCAGGATAGGTATTATGTCATTCTTATGACAGCGCTGGCCAATATGTCAGCCTCTTTAGGCTGAGTGCATCCATCTGTGTTACTATATATCTGACTGTAATATCTTGCTGGCTGTTGGCCAACTGAATCTTGGTCTGCCAGGGTTGCTACTGTATCTCTCTAGCTCTCTCCTCTAACCTCACCGCCCCCACGGACCTAAAAATATTGGACATAGTGATAGGAAAGCAGATGCTCCAGCCAGCTTTTTACATCCTTTAAATCCATGAAGAGAACTGACCATTCGTACACCTACAAGAAATTCTGTGAGCACCAGAATCCAAATCTATAACTAAATGTGCACGTTTATACTCACAGTGGTTGCAAAGACATTTAGCAAGAAGAAATCCATACATATCCAAGTGAAAACTCTTATGGAGGAGTGCCTGGGAATGCTGAGGCAGAATGACTGATTTCAGGCGATAGTTTCTCCCCTGCAGAGTTAAGAGGGCCCACTGGCCCTTGGGAGCAGCCTGTCACAACTAGAGAAACTCCTGCTGGGGCCACTCTGTTGAGGTTTTCAGCCGGCTCCCAGGGGGTCCCCACCACCACTTACCCGTTGAAACAAAAATCAATGGCTTAATGATCCAAAACAGGAAATAGAATGAGAAAAAAGAAAGTCCCTAAAACAACAAAATGTCTTTTGGCAAGGGACATTCTGTCCTGGGCCTTCATTTGTTTGTTTGTGTGTGTGTGTGTTGAAAGAAATTTGCCAGGATTGTAAGTGAGTGCATACATGTGTGTGCACACATGCACGCGCAGCTTTGAGAGAGTGAGCTTACCCTAGCTTAGTGGCGCAAAACATATTGATTTATTGATTGCCTGTTTCACCCCCTCGCCATCTTTCTCTCTCTCTCTCTGCCTGTTATAGAGGCTCCGGGGACTCGAGACTGCAGCGGGGACTGAAAAAGGGACGTGAGGATGGGAGAGATGGAAGAGGAGAGAGAGTCGGAGAAGGAGAGAAAGAGATAGAAAGCGAGGGAGGGGTGTCCCATCTGAGAGTTGATCCAGCAGCCTTTTAACCAAGGCCCCTACATCATTCAGATTTATGAACTAAGGTCACGACCAAATCAAAACCTTGACCTATCTGCGAGGATGCCGATTTATAAGCACCTTGTAGTGAGGAGTGGTGGGGACTTGGCAGGAGCTAGTATTCTTCTCCTTGTCTCCTTGGCCCTGGCTTCCCTGTGGAGAGAGCTGGATCAGGGCTACAGAAGAGGCTGGCTGCAATTTGTGATTAGCAGACAGGTTGTGCTTTATGATATACTACCTCCGGCTGGTGCAACTCCCAGTTCAAAAGAGTGTCACTGTCCCACGCCAGATACAGTAAGGCTTGCTGTCTCACTAAAGCAGAGCCGCTTAGAAGAGGTCAAGCTCCAGCACTTCATAGTAGCAGCTTTCAAGACCTGCAAGTCACACTGGCTATTGCAGTTAGCATGCTAGCAGGGGGGTGCTCAAGGAGTAGCCTGGGGTTGCATGGGCACTTTAATTTTGTTGGCACTATATACTTGCCATTGTACTATTTACTTTTGGAGGAACTCTTTATATGGAAGTTTGATTTTACATTTGTGTGGCGTTCCTCTGTTGTGTTGGGATTGGTAAGTCTGTTTATCGCAAACTAAACTATAAACAGGAATGTAAGACACAGCAATTTTAGTAATTAAAGTAGGTATGGGTAGTGGAGACAAAAATGGTAAATTAAAGCTATGCCAATACCTGTGGCCGCAGCAGTGCTTGTACTTCATGCCACCCCCGCATAAGTCAGTGCCACTGCATGCTAACAGGAAAGCCCAGCTGATTGGCCTTAACCAAACAGCCAAATATTGCTACAAAGTATCACTGACACATAATGACATTTAATGGGAGCTTATCTGCAAATGCTTAAGATGGGGAAAATGGCATCATGTACGCTGTGTAGCCAACAGAAACACATGTCACCATCGATTTGTACCCCCTCCAGTTGCTTATGACTCATGGGAGATGCTTATGACAAGCATCCCCCTTGTTAGCGCAATGTCCCTTCCTAAACCTAGTCTCTCCATAAATTATGGACAGGATGAAATACGAGTCCCCATTCGACAGCCCTTCATTTCCCGCTCCCAGGGAGACCCAGCACAAAGAAACATTTGCTGCATTTTTGCTGTTGTTGTTGTTGTCCCTCTCAGAACAAGAACAAGGGATGCATAGAAACAAACCAAAGTGAATTGCCACATGGACATTAAGAAACAGTGAATAACAAAGAAATAATCCACCAGGAAAGAAATTGCAAAGTCACAGAGAGAGAGACAGGAAGACTACAGTAGGTCTTTACATTTTCCCCTCACCAGTTGCCTCCTGGTTGTCATGACGACTTTTTATCCCGGGGCTGGTGCTGGTCTGCTCCCCCTGGAGGCAGCTGGGAAATCAGGTAGGGGAGGGCCGCAGGGACCAAGGCTGTTCTATTCTTAAATACACAGCATCAGGCAAATGCAATTACAAACCCGAGGAGGGCCAGAGTCTAATCTAATAAAGTAGAGGTGGTCCACGTGGTGAAAGCCTGCCACTCGCCTGAGATGGCACGCCCAGGCACAGAGCGCCACGGCCCCCCTGTGGCACTCACTGACCCCCCGCCATATGAACTGCTGGATGAGACTAGATGTATGACTGTTATAGAGTGCACAGCCAGATCAGTCATTTTATCTTTAGTTCAAACCCACGACTGGAATATTTCCTGACTGATCTGTTGATTGACTGGAGCTAAACTTTACAAAACAGTCTGAATAAGTTCCATGTGATCTTTTAAAGTTACAGTTTGTAACTTTTTTTTAAAATAAATTCTCATCATATTTTATAAAACTGTCACTACATCTACAAAGTATTATATAAGACAGATAGACAGATAGACAGATAGATAGATAGATAGATAGATAGATAGATAGATAGTGAAAAAAATCATGTCAATCCTCCTTTTGCCTCTAATGGCATTAGCTAGGACCTACCACAGCACATCAAAAACAATCAATAAGAGCCAAGAAGACTGTCAATCACTGCTCCTGAACCGAGATCGAACTGTCAAAGTAGGCAGCCTTGATCAAATATGAATGAAGATTCTGTTGCTACGCTCCCTTTTTCTTGCATCAAATGTTTTCAGACACATATTTCAGTGTGCTGTTTAGCTGCGATGCATTGCTCGACTGTTTTCAACATGTTTGTGACTCGACCACTGTGACTCTGACAACCAGCTGGACCAGCTTTCTCATTTTACTGCAAAACATTACACTAACATATGTCTCTTAAACCATTTCAGTTGAGAACTAAACAATTCAGCTACAGATCATTGATTCATATTTGCCCAGTTTGCCAGCAGGTCATTAGCAGTGACTGAAATGATTGACAGCTGCGTTAGAGAGTCGTTCATATTCTCTCTCTCCTCCTCCTGCCATTGGAAGCAATATGAAGAAGCAGAGGAATATGATTTTTTTCCCTCATCTGTCTTGTGTATTGCTGTGTGGATAGTTTCAGCAAATATGACAAAAAGTTTTTTTTTCAAAGTTACGAACTACAGCTTTAATTGTACAAATAGTATTGTTACTTTTTGTGTATGGCAACACCGTACCGAGATTTATGGCAAAATATGAGGCTGAAGAACACCAATTATTATACACCTTTCAGCATACACCTAGTATTATTTAGGTGTTCTGTTTAGGTATTTTACATATAACTTATCAAATATAAAAATATAAATAAATTCAATATAAAATATAAATATTTTATACATTTTTACTATACTGTTTTGTCAGACTGTTCTGGTTTTATGCACTTTGAAACACAATTCCCGCAGTATCTTGTTTGCCTGAGATGGTGAGACAGAACAAAATCTGTCTACTCAGAGGGGTTAAAGAGTCCGATTGAGTCTTGGACGTCAGCTCGTCAACCCCAGCCAACTCACTCAGATTACAAATGAGAGGATCTGATGATGTCGACTGCGGCCAAATTCCTCTAATTAAAATTACAATGGCTGAAAACACTGTAACACTGCCGTGTCTTTGCTGAGGGACTCCCACTTTGCCCTTATTAAAGGAAACCTGGAGAGAAAGGTTAATAGCATAGAGCTCTGTGATACAAGTATTGGTGTAAGCCTATTAAGTAAAGTATATAATACAGTTGTGGGACGGTGGTTTATACATATATGTCACGTATGTGACAGTGTTACAATGCTGCTTTGTATTACTTTCACTCCATATTACCTTTTTGTTTCACCTCGAAAACTGCTGCTTCCATTTTCTCTGCTTTAAGTAAGTGTGTGAGAGATTTATGTTCTTCCCATCGCTCGATAAAATCAAAGAGCTGGGAATACTCCCTCCTGCAAAAAGACAACTTTTTTTTGCAATTTCTCATCCGTGCTACAGTAGTGATGCTCACATCAACTGACAGAATGAAAATTAATTATGATACATATAAATCATTATGTGGGGTTGACATCTTATTTTTAGCTTTTTTTTTTTTTTTAGCTGTTTAGCTTCAGTTTAATATCCAGAAGGGGTGATAATCATTATATTGAAAGTATAACTTGTATTAATGAAAACTAAAATAATTATTCTTTAGTGCCATAAATGGTACAGTAATTGCAATTAAATATTTCAATAGTGACTAACCCCTTAAAGGAGCCAGTGTTTGGTTTGTCTGTTTTGGGCTACTGTAGAAACATGGCGGTGCAGCAAGGCGATCTCTGTCTGCTCGCTCCCTATGTAGATATAAACAGCTCTTTCTAAGGTTAAAAAAACCAATAAAACAAAACCCAACATTTTTTTTTTCAGGTGATTATTCACCAAAGAAAACATACTTATTATACACAGTTTCATCCAGTATATCCTCCTAAATCCTAATTACTGAACCTTTAACACGATCATCAACCATGAAAGCTTCCTCTAAGAATGCAACAATGACATTTCTGGATAATATAAAACACATAACAAAGATAAGCTACAGATTATACTGAACTACTGACGTGCACAAGGGACCAGAAAAAACTACCCGTAACCCCACTCTCTCACTCTCTCTCCCTCACAGAAGCTATTTCAACACATTAATGCAGTGTTATCTAGTTTGCCCACACAGGATCTCAGCATTGATGTGAAACAATTATTTCTGGCTGGTTCAGACAGCTAAAGTTTAACTATCAGTCAACTTTGTGTTGAGTTAGAAGGGTAAATGCCAATCAGAAATCACCATTCTGGACTGACTGTTGACTGATAAACAGATGCAGAGGGCGTGATTTACTAAGGCTTTTGTGACTTGGTTTTAAATGTATTCAGTGCCTAGAGACATGCATGTTATTTATCAAACAAGCTCACTGGCCTGGAAGAGCAGTTTGCTTGTCATCTGAAGCCCACCTTGCATGTAATCAATGAAATATAGCCCTCTTTATGCATATGCATTTAGCAAAGGGTCAGATCATGAGAGAAGTCATGACAAGTGTGGCTGTGGACATGTGGGCACATATAGAGGGACACATCTGAGGTCAATGGGGCATTGATGAGACACAAGATGAGTCATCTTTTAACAGTAACAACCTGAATGAATCACACTCCATGACTCTGCAGTCCTGTGCTTTTAGATTGTCACTCTGCTCTTGAAGAGTAATGCAGACACTTTCCTTAAGGCTACCAGCAGGACCTTAATCTGGTTTTATCGCTAAGACCCAATTTTTTTGTTTGGCTGTTCACATTGTTTTTGGCTAACATCTGATTCCTGAAATGACCCGCATGTGCAAAAGAACAACAACAAAGAATACACAGTTGCCACTGGAGTCAGTGTCAGTGGTTTCATTTGTAAGTTGATGTTTAGTGGAAACAAGCAAATTAATGAGCAGATGATAACAAGAACAAAGATGAGTAGAAAGACAGACAAATCTTTCAGTGTGTTTACTTCTGTACTGCGGTGTGTGTGTGTGTGTGTGCGTGTGGATGTAAAATTGGAGACTGGAATAGCGGGATTACAGATGTAAATGCATTAACTGAAACAGATTTCATCTAAACTGTTAAGGATGTTGCAGCTATTTTTAGCTATATTTGTTGCCTCTCAACAAGAATCTTGCACCAAGACACTAAGTTACGCTTTTCTGATGAACGCTGCTCTAGAGTGATGAGAAAGTCGCAGGAATTCCAATGTGACTTATGCAAAAATCAGACCTGTATCTGATTTATGATGACATATGAAACTGGCCCAAATTAGAATTGAAAAGATCAGATTCCATCAGCTTTAAAAGAAACCTCCTTCTCAGGTGTATAATGAATTTCAACTTTGATGATTTACAGTTGTTTTTTCATTTATCTTTTCAGATTGGTGGAGAGCATGATCATGCTAGCTGCAATGCACAGTCCTGGGCCCTGGGGCAGTAACCTGTTTTTTTCTGTTGAAAATTCAGAATTGAAACCCAATTGCCAGAATAAGTGCCGGCATTGTACATTTCTGCAAATTACAGGTTTGTTGCATTTGTCCGCTTGAACATAGAGTTGAAACTGTATGTTACAACAACACTGTGGCTATAATGTGGTTAGGTTTAGGCACAAAACCACTTGGTTCTGGTTAGTAAAAACATCATGGTGTGGTTTGAAATACCAGGTTGTTGTAACAAAATGCTGGCTGGTTTGGTGACTAAAAAGCTGCTGGAAATGCAGCAATGACTCACTTAAACACAACCAGTTTCAATGGTCTTGAGAAATGGGCCATTCTCAGCTCATATACTATTTAACTTTAAAAATGTTGATATGACACTTATGAAACATACAAATGTAACTCATGCATGGTTTGCAGAAATGTACAGTGCCAATATTTTCTTCTAGTGACTGGACTTGATGACACACTTATAGGGAGGTTTTTGCACTACTGGTGCAGGATGCTCATGAGGTCTGCAGTGTATCCTGGTCTGAATTTGAAATGTCTATCAAATATAAAACTATTTATGCAGCTGTACCTCTGGAGGGATTCAGACTGGTATTTAGGTGGATATACTATACTATAGGAGTTCTTACTCTGTATTAGGTATCCAATAATAAATGAAGATGGTCTCTGACCAGTTTATGGCTGCAAACAAAAAGAGTACATGCATGCAGTGAGCCAATATTCCAAGTATTTGATGAAAGTAAGGCTTAAGTTACCTTGGTGTTAGGAGGTTTCATATTTAGAAGTCTCCAGTCTGCAAATGCATACAGCACCTGCCTGGTTCACGATGTGTACATATTATATTTCGTTGGTAGTTCTTAGTACAGGACAACTGGGACTGAATTAGAGAGGAGTCACATTTTATTAACTGCTGGAACTGAGGAAAAAAGTTAATTTCCTTACATAAGGATAAGATTTCTTTGAAAGCAAACCCCTGTTGCTCAAAACATTCCCCCACATCAAAGAGGTCAACTAAAGTTTAGCTTCTGGAGTAAAACATGCTGCGCACAACTCGAGGAACGAAATAAACTCTGTGTTGCCTCTGCAGAGGATTGAGAACTGACAAGAGCAGAATGTTATTTCACATTCAGCTCATTGCCATTATTATGAGACTCATTTGAACCAAGGGATTTTAATAAAGACTACGAAAACTGCATAGGGTTGAGCTAAGGGACAGAAAGGAGAACAGGAGGAAAGCACTCAGTGGAGAGAGCAAAAAGCAGAGAGAAAGGTGCACAGAGAGCCGAGGCTGACATGAAATGATACATGCATGGTAATAAATGAGAAATAAAGGGAGAAAGGGAAGCAGAGAAGAAAAGAGGAACACTGTTCTTTCCCCTAGATAAAAGAGAGGCGCATTATAAGACTCAGCTGAGTTATGCTCGGGCTTACTTTGAACACATTTTGACATATAATATTTTAAATTTGACATTTCTTTTTTCCGTCATGGTCCCTCAATGACAAATGAAAGTGAATCAAAGGAGCAAACTCTAAAGACCTGCGAATGGGGAATTTTTGAGGTCTCCCAAGAAACACACCTGAAAGGTAAAATTCTCCAAGTGCTTCTTAATTTTACTAAAAAGGAAGGAAAAAAAGTAATCCGGGCCAATCTGCACACAGGAGGCCAAACAGCCAAAGAGCTCCCAACATGTGGGCCAGATGAATCTGCTCTCTTGGAACCTTGCCTGGACAAACAAGAGAGTAAGCTTGTAAGGTCTGTGCATCAACACACCTGACACCAGCCAGGACTCTGCTCTGTAACACATGTAGGCTTTGGCAAGGCATGTGAAAATTTAGCATAATATGATACTAAGGCTTTCCTGCTCTTCTGTACACACTGAGTTACAGAAGGCTAGCCCGTGTGTGATGTCATGACTCGGATCACTATTTTGCATGTTACCATGACTAAACAGGGCTACGGCAGTCATACACAGGCCTTGCCGTTCACGTTTATTTATATATTTTTGCCTTTATTAGAGAGGCTAGCCAGACAAACATGAATGGGGCAGACAGGAGAGATGGGATGCAGCAAAAGGCCACAGGCTGGACTTGAAACACACTCTGCCCAACGTATTCTCCTACAACGGTTCATATGATATCATACGAATTAGCACTCTACAAATGACATTACATACTTACTGTAAAGTCATGTACTTGATGTACGCATTTTAGTCAAGTTACATAGGTTACGTTTAAGAAAAGAAACACAGGGATAACATACCTTAAAAAGACTGAAAGTTTACTCGGTTTGAACACTGCTCTCCAGGGTGAAAGTATTTTGTGACCCATCAACCACCGCAATCTCCCTCCTTCGGGATCGCTTCAGTCGTCAGAACCCTGGTCATGAGACTTCAGCCTTCCTAAATATGCGGCTTATACACAAATTACTGGCGTGATCACATGGGGTATGCATGAATATTTGGGAATTCTTTTCGATAGGAAAATGTAGTGCCAAGAACGAGCCTTCTCTAACAGGTGAACTATCTGCGCTTCACTCATGTAATTAATTGTATCTATCAGTCCAACATAGCTTCATCCAGTGGTTTGTATGATATCTAGGTTTTAGGTAAGTAAAGTTAATATGGTTAAGTTTAGGAAAAGAAACATGGGTTCAGCATCTTTAGGTTTGGGCAAATTAATTACGAAGGTTTGATACAGGAAAAAAAACCCAGGATGATATGCACCTCAATTCAAAGTTCACTTGGTTTCACACAAGATACAAACACTGGTCTCCTGGAGAAACGTCCTGTGTTGGTTGTGTGAGCAATTAGGGCTGGACCCAAATGTTCAGCTATTTGAGTATTCGTTAATTAGGTAATAATTTGGCTTTCAATTTAGAAATTCTGATATTCTTTTTGTTGTTGTTTTTTTGCAAAGGAAGAATGCCATTCTCAGTGTTTGTGATACTGCTGCTGTGCCAGTCACACATACAGTGACAGAAATGATCATTTTACACAACGGTTGTTAGCAGGGTTATTGACTGACTCGAGACATTTCTGTGTGTGAGCAGCACGGGAACGCAAACACATGAACTCACCCCGAGTGGAGCCCTGTCCTGCAGCATAGAGCAGATGAATTTTGATATCTTAATAAAATGAGTACATTAGCCCTTTTAGACGCACAACGAAATTTAACAGACTAATTTAGAAGACTGGACACAGACTGTTGTACTGATAACTGTCATAATTTTTTTATTTTACAAACTATAAAGTGTCACAAAGCTGTCAAGCAATTGGAGGCTCACTGAACTCTGTCTCAGGTAACACTGAACCTCCATGGTGCACGGTGTCTCTCTCTCAGCCCTGAGAGGGGCTGAGTAGTTGATCACTCTAACCCGCCTCCTTACAAGAACTTGCAGTCTTTATTCTACTTCCTACTCTCCTCTCCTCAGCGCACTGGTCATGTGATTGCAGCCTCACAGATTATGAGGGCTGTACACAAAGTACCAGCCCATGATTACATGGTTAATATACAAATTAAGGTGCATTGCTTTTGGCAGGTATACGTATGAAAAGTGCATAAGAACAGCCTGATTAGATTATGTGCTCCACAGGAACATATGACATGTGGGGTGACAATCATGAACACTAACACACCTAAAAGCAGCTGAACAGGTGCTTTAACTCTCCTGACTTTGAAAGTAACATTTTTTGGGGGGTTGATGCTCCTGTTCAATTTAATCAGGCTGCTAAATACAATAATAAAAAGCCCATAACATTTACATCCTCTGACAGAGATAGCAACTATCCCGATATCCATTTTTCCACACAAAAGCAATTTCGGGGTGTTCCCTCCTACCTTCTCACCTGTCCTCCCCTGCTCCTTTCTTCCTCTCCTCTTGTCCTCCTTTGCTCCCCTGTTGGCTCCCCCTCTCCCCCTCTTCCCCCCTACCTCTTCCCTCTGCTAATGAGCAGGGTAATTACGGTTGGCCCAGGCCAAAGGAAGGTGGGGGAGGAGAGGACAAAATAGGAGAGGAGGAGGAGGAGAGAAGGAGGAGACCCTGCCTAGTCTAGCCTGGTGCTCCAGATAGCATTAGTTTTCTCCTCTTCTCTCCCTCTCTCTCTCTGACACATAGCCCCACGCTTAATTAAACATGCCTCGAAGGGACGCAGGGAGAGAGGGAGAGAGAGAGAGAGAGACCCACAAAGGGTGGAGCATGTGAGAGTGTGTGTGTGTGTGTGTGTGTGAGAGAGAGAGAGAGAAAGGAGAAAGCGAGTTCATGTTGGCAAAGAGTTAGAGGAAGGAGAGGGAAAAGTGAGGTTGATGCAAATGCAGAGAGAGAGAGAGAGGCAGATAAGAAGCTGGTGATGGAGTGTGAGAGAGGGGGAGGTGGGGAGGGTGAGGGGAAAGGTGGGGAGATATGGCGAGGAGGGTGGAAGGGTGGGTGGTTACTGAGCCAGAGAGAGAGAGAAAGATGGAGATAGAAGGAGGAGCTGGAGGGGGTTCCGAGCGAGGTAAGAGAGCTGAAGATGAGAACATCTTCAGTAGAAAAAACGAGTGAGGTCTGATGGAGACAAAAAGGAATTAAAGACTGGGGAAGAACGAGGGGAATGGGATTACTGTAATATATGAAAATAATAGCAAAGAGGCTCCCAAGAGACTGTGAAGTACCCGCTCCAGAGAAACCAAAGTAGTGTAAATGGCAGATAGAAATAATATATCTGCATCCTCATTTCACAACAGCAGGTAAGAAGAAAACAAGACTACAATGTAAAGCCTTGATAGCATCGTGAAGGCAATGTCAATTACACCCCAAGATTTGAAAGTGTTGTACCATAAGTATTGAGGAGTGTATCATGTTGCAAGAGATCTGAATTTTGTAGGGTTCATCCTCCAGGGAGAAACTGATTAATTTACTGCCATTACTTTTCAAGATACCTCTGTCTTGGCCTGAGGTGCTGCACAACGCAACTGTACAAAGCAAAGCTGTACAAAGAGTGGCCATCTGATTCAACATCACCATGCAAGCAGAGCAAAAAAAAAAAAAAAAAAATTTACAACAAATTCTTCCATGGTTAAAAACCATCTCTTCGAAGTAGGATATATAAAGTTTCCCACCAGACGTGTTTTGAAATACACAAAAATACTATGCTAGGATTATTATTTTGTTTAACATGGTTTTCCCACATAAAATGGCAAGAAGAAGATGTACTCTTTCTCCCTCAGTGAGAGATTCTGAATTTGGCCTCCACCCTGCCCACCACCACTGCTTGCACCGAAGGAGCAGTGTACATAAAGATTGAAGATGTATAAAGACAACTGGATACAGTATTGGAGGTGGGGCTGTTCATTCCTATGAAAGTTGATTGGTGGTGCACAAAAGCAAAAAAATTCAACTGCTCCAAATGCCCTGAATGATCGGCCACTGTGTGGAGCATGCACACAACATGCACTTGTGCTGGCTGAGCTGGCTGAGTTGTGGGCTCCGCTTACTTGAATTGGGATGAAATTATTTAACTATACGGCTCTTCTAGACCTTCCAAATGCTATTGGGCTGAATGTAAGCTTATGTAAGTCTCTGGGAAAAAGCTATTTTGGCTTCGTAAAATCCCTGATGGATGTGTGGCCACAATGCAAATTGGCCTCAAAGACCAGCACACTTCCTATGGTCCTGATCAAGATGACTAGCGTTAGAGAAAACAACAGAGAGATCAGCCATACATGTTCGAGCCTCAGTCATAATCAGACTGAGGCAACAAAACTGGACACTAGCAGACATTTAAGAATGTTAAGCATTCTATGATATGTTGCTTATTAGCTTGTTTTACTGTCTACCTTGGGACGTTAGCACATAACAGGCAGTGGCTGAGAGAGTGTTAATAGTTGTGAATAACACAATAATTTCTGCTACAATGTTGTAATGTGTTCACATTGTCGCATTATTATGAAGTGATTATTAACCAGAGGTTTAATGAGGGTTGGCAGAAAGATACAGTATATTCTGTCTGGCTGCTTTGTGCGGGGGGGTTTCAGGTTTCTTGGTCAGCATTTGGATATTAGACAGTGATAGCATATTTGTAAAGCATATAATCTAGCTTGCCTGGCATACGTTTTAATCTCAAATTTTAGGAACGTGCACAGACATCTCTTCCTTCAGTAGAGGAATGTGAAAACACCCTTTGAGTGACAAATTCTGCACAGATATGTGTCAGATTAGTCAAGGTCAGACATTTTAGGGGACACAAACATAAGAAAATCACATGTAAGTTTTCCGCTCCCACAGCAAAACGCTAGACCACTGCCATATATTCGGAAAATGAAAATGGCCAAAACATACCTTTAATTAAGAAAATGAGTGACAACACGTTGTGGACCAGTGCCAATTAGCGAGCTTTGCTGTTGTGAATAATAAACTAAGCTAATAACGGCACAATTATGAATGTGTAATCACATTAAGGGGACATGGTGACTGGTTTCAACCTGGTAATGATGACATGCAATTAGAGCACAACTGTTATCTCCAGGATCATATCAATAATTCATCAGTGCATGTGTTTTGTGTTGCCCAAAGATGACATCCAATGATTGATAACAAGATACATGTGTGTCAATCTGTTCTCCAACACTGAAGGTTGACGCCACATAATTGGAAAGAAGTGCTTCTGCAATTTTAGAGAAGGACTGAAAGAGTTGGAAGAGAAATTTATGAAAAAAAAAAACAACAAACAAACCCAACAACAATAATTTGGTGAATATCAGTTGCCAGGTAGTTCTTAGTATTTAATAAGACAAACTTTTCTCTGTGACAGTCCTGGAGTCAAAGAACAGAGGAGTCAGAATACAGAAATGCATTACAGTTACATTAGAATTTTAGATCTATTCACAGAAAATGGTTATTATCATGACGTTCTCAGAGAATTTAAAAATGGACCAAAATGTATGAGTTTAAGTAATGCAGGGGAACGGAGAAGATGTATGAAACTGTCACACTCAGCTAGATCACCAGTTGCGACTGCACGCAGCCAAAAACTCTGTGAGCCTCCGTTTAAAGAGATTTATTTACCATGTTCATGCTCCCAGGGCCATGTTATATAAGTTTATCTTCTTAAACCAACCACAGATGATGAGTCAAGTTCTGTCATTTGAGGGGTAAAATGACTCTTTGCTCAGGCCCAAGGAATTAAAAAAAAAAAACAAAACCCAACAACAACAACAACAGCAACAATCAAGGAGCCGTACATTTTCTCCCACATGTAAAAAGACATTGCCAGTACAGCTCACACAGGGAAATGAAAACAACTTTCCCAAAGTTTAATCAAAGAGAAGGAGCGCTGTTGTCAAGAGTCAACTGCCAGTCCTAACATCTGGGCCCATTTGAAAGCGCTGCAGCTTGCATGCAGCTACGAGCGGCAGCAGATTTTCCCAGCGGTCCGCCTCGTTGGTGAAAGAGAGGCAGAGTGAGTGAAAGAAACGAGCACTTCCAGGTCCTCAGCATTGCACACAAGCACAAAAAAGACAGGAAGGAGTGAAGACATGGAGATGGAGAGAGCGAGCAGCTTGAGACAGACTAACAGGGTCTGTGTTATTCACCGCAAATGACTTTGGAGTGCATTGTACTTTTAAACTTGATGATATAATGAGATCAAGAGAAGAACAATAACTGAAATCACAGAAAGGGGGGTAGGGGGGGTAAGTGAGAAGGAGAGCAAGTAAGAAAAGAAATGCTGTGTCATTATTGCTGACTCAGCACTCATTGAGTAAACACACAAGAATCATACTGTGCTCACTCTGTCCAGTGTATGCACACATTCAGCTATAACTCACTGTTAAATGACTATTGATTCACTGGTGCTGCTGCCTGCACACGGCTCACGACAAAAGGATTCGTATATCAAAGTTCTGCCAGAAAGAACAACATCTGGGTGGCACAATGCAGCGTAACGCTCAGACCTCCATCTATCAGATGTGACTGATTATGATAATAAGAATAAGACGAGGATTTTCATTTAAGAAAACATCATCAGTTCTGTTTCCCATTTACTTACAAAACACATTTAAGCAGAGATGGCCATGAAGAAAATACATCTGTGAATGATGCATGTCACCCATTCTCCATTGGAGCTCATTGGTATGGTAGCAGGATGCTGAAATGCACTTATGCTTTAAACTGCACTTAACTAACACGAGAGCATTTGCAGCACTGTACAATGGCCAGAATCAGAAAAAGATTTATTACCAAGTAGGTTTTCACTTACATGTAATCTGTTTTGGTTTCTGATACATACATATAAAGGGATAGTTTAGATCTGTTGAAGTGGGGTTGTATAGGGTACTTATCCATGGTCAGTGTATTGCATACAGTAGATGTCAGTCTGCACACCCCAGGTTTGGAGAAGCAGCCCAACTCGGGAGCTAAGCAATGCACTGCTATGGAGAGGGGTTGGCAACAAAATGCATTTTAGCCAATTTAAAAGAAGTCTCACCTGAAAAAAAATCGATATCAGTTTAAGTGTACTCTATTGATAGTACTTTCACCACTTTACCATTCTGCAAGACAACCTGTTCCAACAGGGAAGCTGTTAACGGCTCCAATTCCCCATCTATGCTCTTGTCAAAGCCACCAGACTCCATTGACCAAAAACACCAATTTAAGCTTGCTGGACACAGGAGCTGCTGATCTACCACTGCATCGTTAGTTAGTCAGTCTTATTGTGTGTCTTTGGTGAATCCAAACTAACCCTTTTAAAGGCCAAAGTTACACAATAACACAAACAAACAAAAAAAGGACCAAGGCAGCGATAGACCAGCAGCTCCTATGTTCAGTCATGTTAAATCAATGATTTTCTCTGTTGAGTCTGGCTTTGAGGAGAGAGATATAACGGCACCATTTTTCAGTTGGAAATCACTGTCTGATGGAATGGCAAAGCAGTGAAAATACTCTAAGCTTAGTGTACACATGAACAGATACAGATTGTTTTTAGGCGGATAACATGTTTTGTTGCTGACTCTTCCACAGCAGCCTCCATGTTGGACTGCTGCTTACTTTTCCAAACTGGGTGCGTGTCAACTGACATCTCCCTTAGGTAATGCACAGTGTATGAATAAGTACCTGATACAAACCCAATCCATTTAAACACACAATTAACATATTATGGGATTTTGACAAACTATAGGGATAAAATAAGGCAAAGTAGTGTAACACTCAAGAACATAAGTATAGGAAAAAAAAGGTAAGATAAAAATAGGACAAAGATACTTAAAAAAGTACTATAAAACAAATATGTACAATATAACTGTTTCAGAATAAGAGAGCTTTTGTGCAGGTTGTGCAAAAATTAATCAGGGGATGTGCAAAAGTTCACAGTGGAGCAAATATGTGCAATAAGCAGAGATAACAGTCTAAGAAGTGTGTGGAGCAGAACGCCATCTCCAGAACCCACACATAAAGTGTAGAAAACCATTATTCGCTCAGAGGGAGGCAAACCAAGCTGTCTTTGAGTTTAAAGAAGAGTCAACATCAGCATTGCCTTTCTGAGATGATGGAAGAATTGAGATGGTGACTGAGTGATGCAGATATTTCCCCCTTGGACTGACTGGACTATCATTTATTAGCCGCAGTCCACATTGACTTATATTATTATTTTGGACGAGTGCCTGGTTTGAGATGCAGTTATTTAGATGTATTGCTAAGTGCTCATGTATAGTAAGTCCAGTGGCAAACTTACCAAGCAGCTGAAGCCTTTGGTTAAGTATCTGAGGCAGCACGTCTGCAGCAATAACGTCATGAAATAGTTATCAGGTCATCATGTTTGATGTTTTAACACATGATTTTACTGTGTCTCTGTGGAGGCGGTTGCTCTTACACACTATCTTAAATTCTGTCTTTGTGTTTGCCTTATAGTGTCAGTACTTCATTTCATGTTAGCGTGCTTGAGCTTAAGGGAGTTGCTGTCAGTGCAGTCAGAGTGACACACTTTTAAAGGGATCACTGAAAAAATGCAAGAACACAAAAGCAATGACTTCCCGCTACCAAAGGTGTCTCCAAAATCAATAAAAAGATAAACAGGAGTCTCAGATTAGAATTTAAAAACATACCGAGGTGAAGAAGCAGACATTTTAATTATTAGTGTGCAGAGAGAGCTACTCGCGGCGGCCATTAAAGGAGGAAATATACACTTAGGTAGCTCACCACTAAGTGCTCCTGCAAGAGCCATGCCGAACTTTTAAGTCCTTTACTGCCCAGGAAGATGTGTTACTGTTCGGTAAATGAATTATTGGTTGGACTGGATCTTTGCCAAAGACAACCTTGCTGTGGAACACGATTGTTAATTAGGTCTCGATGTGCTTAAGGGCTAACAAAACTGCACAAGCACCTCGTCTCCAACATGCAGCTGAGAATACGCCGACACTACAGCCTTATCTTGCTTCCTTGAGTAACTTAACAGGCGCAAAACCTCTTGACTAACTACCTCCGAATGCTTCCCCCTCTAGCATTAAAAGCAGTTAACGCATGCCTCAGCTTAGCCATCTTTCATAAAATGCTAATATTCTGTTTTGCAGCCAGTGGGGAATTCATTTGTCTGTTTAATTTCACAGGTGCCCTTAACGCACCGATCAACAACAGGCGCCGGTCGTGAACAGGCGGCACCATCTGTGTACAGGGAGTGCCAATGGCCCTGAAGTCTTCGCTCTTTGCCACCAAGAACTAAGACTCCATTAAGGAGCCTGGGTCCATGCATCTTTGGCCATCATTTATTTGGCAAAGGCAATTAAAAAGCTCCCCCACCCAAAGACAGCATGTGTGGTATAAGCCACGTCTCCTCTCTTAATCACTGGTAGTAATTAGTTCCTGCAAGCGGTATCATTAGGTATCAGCACTGGGCGCAGTTGTCACAGCCAGCGCACGTCTGGGATGACAAAAGGAGATGGGAGAAAAAAGAGAATCATCGCTGTAACAGAGAATCAGGGCGAGTTAGAATCCTGTCCAAAAACGTTACAAGGTTGTCCCACGAGGGGCATAATCCATCAAAGTGATTTTTCTTCTCTCTCTTTCTCCCACCCCCTCCTGTTCCGCCCCCCTGTCTTCTTTGCAACGTAATCATTTTCCTCTCACGGGGTGTGACATTCATAAAGGATGCCGGTGCAGGTGCCGCGTCTCGCCAAAGTTTGGGATGAGTTTTTAGAGGTGTATTTACAGTGTGGGATTGCCAGAGGTGAGTTACAATGCTCCTCGGCAGACTTACCCTTCTAACTGCCCTTCTTGCCTAGTTTCTTTTTCCCTGCTCTTCATCTTTCCATCCTTTAGTTCTGCCCACCATCGATCAGTTATTTCTAACAGATAGGAACCCCTGGCTGTACTGACTTTGGAAGATCCATGTCCAAGAATTTGGCTTTTTGAAGCATTGGTTGATCAAAGCAACTGGATTATTAAAGTAAGGACAAACAGGGTTGATAACTGTGAAACTGAACTTGAAGCTGAACTGTGCTGAACAGACTGATTGAGTGTAAAATATCAATTTTATCCCTGTGAACTCTACAATAGAAATGGTCCGTCAGTGTCTACACTGGTATTTTTGCTTATTGTGGTGTCACTTCTTGAAGTATCTTCAACAGCTTCATGCCCCTAAAATCTGTGTGACCTAATCTAAAAGGTAATGTAAGTCAGTAAACCATAATAAGTGATAGAAGTACTGAAATTGTGTTATCAAAAAATAAAATAAAAAAAACCCCAACTTTTTCTTCATCCTATTTTACAAAACAAAAAAACAAATTGCTCATATTTTTTTATCTGGAAACATTAAGAAATATTTATTAACACTCCATCAGTTATTTGAACTATGGGTATTATTTAGTATTTGAGATATGCTTATTTTTATGAGCAGAGTGAAAAGGCATTGGGATAGATTTACCATTCCCTCCCTCTGGTGCAACAATGCATTTTCGCTTAGTTTGCACCACACATAACATAGCGCAGTGAAGTCGTTATGAGTGTACAGCATGATGACATGGAAGACAAAAGCTTTAGCCTTCTGCTGCAAAAAGAATGAATGTTCAAGCTATTATAGTTTTTACTTCAGATCGAAATATGCACAGTTATGCAGACAACAATCTCGCGTGGCCACTACAAGGAAATATGATGTAATTACCACAAAATACCATATTTGCACGGCACATAAGGTAAGGTAACATACAGTCATGATGTGATGACGAAGTAGACAGAAGCCTTAACGTTCTGCTGCAAAAAGAACGAATGCTCTAGCTTATTTTAGATGTATTTCAACAAAATCATGCAAGCAGCACTCTCCATCGGCTCTACAGGATGTGAAGTCCAACTTCTCTGACTTCTAAGCCCATACAATCTATGAGAATCAGGACCTGAGCGGTCGACCCCATTGACGTGCTGTATAGCTCTTGGAGTCAGCTTCTATACAGAACTAGTTATTTACGGAGGCAAATAATGTTCTCAGTAAAATGAAACTTGTGTGTGTGTATGCTACAGTTTATTGGATAGAGAGTTTGTTTCTCAGTGGAGTTCTGGCAAGAACGCAGCTGTTCAGTCCCTTAAACACCTTTGGTTTTCAGCAAAATATCCTTTATTCAAAGTTTCCAGGGAGCCTCCGTGGAAAGGTTGTTTACTTATAGTCTCCGCAAATATGCTAACAAGCTGTCTGAACATACAAACCTTATTATCACACAAACCTTGTGACTCAGTCTGGCCGCCGCTCTTTTCCACCCCCCTCTGCAGACTCCTGTTTCAATAATGACGCTGCGAATTTTCATTCTGTTGACGTGCGAGTGCGGCGCATGTCACAGCACTTTGTCAAATATGTAGACGGAGTTAAAACACACACGCGCTGAAAAAGAGGTACACGGCAAGAGGGTGGAAAACAAACATCATCTGACAAGTTTGTGGCACATTTGGTTCAGACAGTGTGATTCCCTCTGGATCTAAGAGTGGTAGCGAGAAGAGGAGGTGTGGAAGAGGAGGGCAGCGAGAGAGAGAGAGAGAGAGAGAGAGAGAGAGCGAGAGAGAGAGAGAGAGAGAGAATGAGCCACGTCAGAACAATTGTTCTTCCATGTGGAAAGGTGACAAAAGAAAAGTGTGAAAGGGCTCACCAGAGGGAGGGGGTTATAGAAGAGAAAGAAAGATGGATAGAAAGGGAAAAGGTTGCAGGAGAGACTGTAAGAGAGTGAGAGGGATGTCAAAATTTCAGATTGTTGTAAGCCAGCTGGTACAGTTGTTGCCGTGTAAATAATGTGTTATTAAAGGACAGGTTCTGATTTTTTTTCAAGTCTGTCTTTACTGACACACCATGTGTGCTGAGAAAGTTATTGGTCCCGTCCTAACATGACTACACTGCAAGAAAATAGGAGACAAAATCCGTTGTCCTTGCTCCTCTGGTGCTATTATGAGGATTTAGTAGTCTGAGTTAGACAAATCATCCCCTCCTCCTGGTAGTTTAGTGTGGGTTTATTGCCAGTGTTGTGTCCTGGCAACAACTCCATGCAACCAGGAAGAGTCCTGTCAACACAATTTAACAAGGAAATCCAGTCTGGGAAAACTAAAAGACAAAAAGATGTATGGATGAATGTAAGGACTGTGACAGTAGGTACAGCTGATTGCCTGAGCACAATTCCCTAGTATAGAGCACCAAATGAAAGAAGCCCATACATTGGAGTTAAACTTTGCATTATGCCTATAATAGTTTATAATTTGACAAGGTTCCCATAGTTACAGAAAACCTGTAAAAGTCATGGAATTTCCAGGCTGGAAAAGTCATGGAATTAGTAAATATCATCATACGTTTTGGAAAGGTTATGGAATTTTTTTGTATAAAATGAAATTTTGAATGTAATCTTCCATGGATTATCTTCAACATAATGTAATGTAATGGCAATTTTATTTTCTTGCACTGTGGATGTAACGTATCTGACGTGTGCGTTGATGAGTGAGATTTCATTTACCATCACGTACACTCTATTTTCTCTCTGCGTTACGTCGCTTCCTTAATCTATGCCCATTAGCTAAAATTATGTTTGACCAGAGTTTGAGTCTGATATGTTTGAAAAGCGTCAAACAAGTAGGGCAAGGGAGAAAAAAAATATAATAGGTCCTTAAAGAGTCACATTTTCAAGTTTTGAAATTTTGTCCATGAAATGTTTGGGTACCCTGTTTTGATGACAGCTCAAGAGGGACCCTCTCGCCTTCTCCAAAATTTATCATCTATCAGCATGCAGTTCATAGGATGAAACTGACGGTACTGCTCACATATTTGGATTTATGAGGAGGCCGGCAATAATGACATTAACTGTCATGAAGCCACCAGATAAGGCCAAATTTTTTACTGAAGTGCACTCATTTCAATTTCTGCCATTCAGGGCGAATTCCCGTCCACTTGTGTTATTGTATTGACTTCAGATGCAATCACACTGCTGTTAAAATTGCTTTCTGTTCAGCTTGGAAACACCTATACAGTGTATTTTGGTTAGGATGGTATCACTAAATGGGTGAAGAGCAGGGATGCTTGCATTGATCAACTCCTTTAACATATAGCATCAAGGACTGAGCATTTTTGAGAAAATCAAATATCATGACTTTTACCAAATACCTCAATATTGAAACTGCAACAATATTGTAGGATTGACTATTGGCGCTTTCACAAAATATTTACAGAATAAGATATTTCATAAACAATCATCAGTAATATGGATATAATGACTGAGGGGGTAATGGCAAATAATAGAACAATTTGTAATTTAGCCTTTAAAAGCAGGAAAACACATTAATTCTGATATTATGATATAGAAAATCTAAGACAATATCTAATCTTCTATTCTATATTTCCCAGCCCTAACTGCATGTGTATTGTATTAAGACAGACTTGAAAAATCGGAAGCCACCCTTTAAGAAAGATAAGGGAGCCCTGTTTTCATTAATATAATTTAAAAAGAAGTAAAGGCATGCATAAGACAAACGATTTTCCAGGATTGCTTCTCACAAACACACTACACATGCACACAAACTCTTTCTCTCTCACTATTACCATTACTCTTTCTCTCTCTCTCTCTCTCTCTCTCTCTCTCACACACACACACACACACACACACACACACACACACACACACACACACCCACACACATGCACACACACACACAGAGCGCATCTTGTCTGCTGGTCAGAGTTGATGCTCCCAGCAGTGGCATATCAGGCCATAATGAAGGCTCGTTGCACACAATCTGGCAGTGTGGACAAACACTCTTTTGGTCCCCCCCACACACACACATTGAATCACAAACACACACAGAGAAACACTTAAGTGGGTGAGTCAGACCAACGCTCTTCCTGTGTCTCACACACATAAACACTCACCCAGCAGAGGCAAAGGCGAGCAGCAGAGCCCCTGCCAGGTTATATGGAGGGACAGAGTGTTCTGAGTTACTGCACAGTGCAGCCACTCTCCACGGCAGCACCATACAGAGTCCATAAAGCATGATGGATGGCCTATCATCATTTACCTCTTTGGTGACTTCTCAATGCTGTCACACCCCACCAAGCACATGCAAGAGAGGTGAGACACACCAAAACAGACAAGCAAGCTAAAGGCACAGCATAGCGACGAAAACAAAAAGAAAAAAGAAAAAAGGCTATGCGGACAAAATGATGCTAAAAGGAGGATTAGAGAGAGTGACAGAGGGAGGGAGAGAGAGAGGGAGGAAAGACAGAGAGATGGATGAGGGAGCATCTTTGATGTTAGCTAGAATTAATGCACACTCGGTCACATATGCAAACAGTTGCGCGCGCGCACACACACACACACACACACACACACACACACACACACACACACACACACAAACACACACTATCATAAGAGAACTGAACCATCCCCTGTCCCTTCTCTCCTTTGATGACAGCACCCCACACACGTAGAGGCTGTATTTAGAGCATGCAAAATCTACTGTCTCCTTCACTCTTCTCTCCTGCTCTCCATGCCAAAGCAAAGGGGGGGGGGGCGGAGGGGGGGGGGGGAGGGGGGGAGAGAGGGAGACAGAAAGAGAGAGAGAGATGGAATGAATACCAGATGTAGCGAGATGACACAGTGATAGTTTACATGTCAAAGTGGGTGAGATATCAACAATGGGAGCAAGAAAAGAGAAAGAGAAGAAACGCTGAGTGTGTGTGTGTGTGTCAGGGGGAGGGAGTCTGTGGCTGGAACAGTAAATAACTTCCATGAGAATGAGTGCAGCCAGGGAGCCAGAGGGGGCACAGGGCTCAGAGGCTGTGCTACACTGAAAAAGTACTCTGTGCATTGTGACGAGGCTGATTTTGAGCACTTGTGCAGTTTTAACCTCTTGAACCTGAGGCTGTCTTTCATTCACTGAAGCCCTTTACACCTTGCATTAAAATGCATTTTCGGTGACCAGTTTGTAATCGGATAGCGCTTAACCACATGAAAGTACAGGTGTAAATGCACCCAAAGCCCGTCGACGATAGATTGTGATACGATTAGCTAAACTACCTCTGGAGGTGCGTTTATAATTACTTACAACAAGTATTCTTGTTACAAGCTACATTTGCTTTAATGTCGGCAGATGTGTTTTTTTGTATGTTTTTTTTAAATGCAAGTCGCCCACCAGATCGTCCATGTTGAATTTTTGAGATAAAGAATAATTCCTATTGTTTTAAATGTTTGCTCTGTTCACCGCGCACAGACTTCACCACAGCATGTTAAGGTATGTAAACTTTAGCTTAATTCCAGATTAATATATAAACAAAGTTGTCTGTCAGTTTTTGGGCTATTTTTGGTCAAGTGAGTATTTGAGATTTGCCCACAAAGTTGTGGAACATTGTTAGAAATATTTTTAAAAAGCGTGTTGACTTAAGCTCCATTGAGATTAAAAAATTTAAAAAGTACTTTGAATAATGAAGTATTTTCTAAAGCAAGTACTCCAATCCTTTAACTCAAGTAATAATTTCACTCTGCAAATTTTACTTGTATTGGAGTAAAATTAGACTAGGAGTATCTATACTTTGACTTTACTAATAGAGTTGTACACTTTGTCCACCACTCTGAGCAATTATTCCAAACCAGCAAGGTAGCAGTGACGCTCTGTAACCTGACACTGAAGCTGCGGGGCACACAGTGGTCTCTCACTCTCTCATCTGATGCAAACACTACTACTGTGTCTCCCATCTGTAATGTATTCTTTCTGTTGATCACTGTCTTTACAATCAGGTAAGCCTGTTTCATCCTCATGGACCTTGCTGTTGCCTTGTTTTTGCCCTAGGCTTTCAACTAATGCCAATATAATCCTGACAGCAGCAATAGCAAAGTAGCAGTCGCAAGAAAGTCACAGTAGGGCAGAAGGAAGTGTAGTGAATGGGTCAAACATACATTGGACTTTCACCCAAGAGGCTGGTGTTTGTGTCCTGTGTAGGACCAAAAGTCAACTTGAGTTTTTTCAACCATATAACAAAGTTACTGGCATATTTCACACAAACTGTCTTTGATGATGACTACACCATGCTGCTGGAATGTAGAGACAAAGACTCCTCACCACAAAGCATGACTACTTGGAAGCTGGCTCTGTTGTGGTTTAGTCGGGTCATGCAGAAGTTCTCAGTGTCATGTGACATACTGGTTAAGTTACTGTAAAAACTTAATCATTTTGTTTAAACTTAATCATTTTGTTTAAACTTAAAGTAGTTTTGTTGATAAAACCTATGTTTCCTGACATATGAAAGTTAATTTAGAAAGACACTGTAGCATGTAATGAGTGGACATTGTCACACAAACGGATACATTCAAAACTGATGCCAGAGGGGCACCTTTACCAGAACTCTTCAGCTTGCTCATCTTTGTTTGAGGCTACATTAATTGCCAAAAACATAACGTACCCAAATCCCCAGCCAAACTGTCATAGATCAAGTTGCATTGTGGGTAATGTAGACAACAGAATCTGACATGGAAGAAGAGTGCGTGTAAAAAAAAAAAAGATGATATCTCTGGTTTTGCTGCATCAATTTTAATTTCTTTTTTCAAAAAACGAGTTGTCAATATTATAAAGGGTAAAATGCTAAAACGCTGTGTTACTCCTTTAAGTTAAATACTCCTACATGCACAGGGATAGGATCTAGAAAAATATACAGTATCCTACGTGTTATTGCAAGTACTCAGAGTGAGTAGGGTCTCTCACTGAAGCTGGTATTTTGATCTGGGGTGTGAATGCAAGTCAACAGTGTTGCTGCTGCACAGAACATTGAAAGAAAATGTTTCCAGACTTCGTGCCTTCATATAAACAGAGAGAGAGAGAAAGCAAAAGAGAGAGAGAGACAGAGAAAGAGAGAGAGAGCAAGAGAGAGAGAGGGGGAAACACTGCATCTCTGGACAGTGCCTATTGATCGCCACCCGGCACACATCACCACAACTTTCACAAATTGCTATTGAGAAGTGACCTGTAATACAATTACTGGCCAATCCGGGGCCTTGGCTGCCATCAATTATTAAAAGCTGCCTGAGTCGTGGCCCGCTATCCGGCCTCAGCTGGTGCGTTGTGTCATTATCACATCTGCCGGCCACCAGCTCGCCAGCTGCTACAGCTTGGTATGGAACAAGATTTCTGAGCGCCACTTTCCACTCTGTCGATGATACGGCCAAACGAAGAAATTGAAATTGCTGTATTATATATTCCAGCGGCTACAGTGAAGGTGAGGTGGTGAAGGTCGCAGACTCAAATGGGTTTTGTTTTCTCTTGGCATATTACCATTGAGCATTAGAATGGTATTTACAGAAGAGTAAAATGTCTTTGTGAAAACTGTGGGTGAGTTTCTGCTTTATAAGAACTTTAAGAAAAACAACATTAATATTGCAGTGTGGCTCACCACTGGGTCCTAGTTTTAAAAAACGCTCAGCACAATACCCGGCAACAAATCAATGGCTACTGTTTCTACTCCTAACCTGCTACGTCTCACAGTCTTCTAATAACGCTCTATATGTTTCCACCTTGCCACACTGTTAGCTCTTCTGTAATCACTTATACATTCATTGAATAGTTTCTGTCATCAGGGTTATGATGAAAGAAGACAGAGAAAACAGCAATGCAAGCACTGCATGATAATTGCCCATAGCTTTGAACTGACACAATAATTTTTCTTTTAGTTGTTCTCATTATAAAAGCCCTTGTTCAAACTGGGCTTGTGATTTTTTTCCTCTGCAGTCATTGTGAAATAATTTATTTGTTATCTGGCTTTACACCAAAGTAGCACTTTAAAATACTGCTACCACAGAAGCAGCGTTGCATTTAAAAAGTAACTTTAACATCAATTTTGAAATCCTTGAATGGGTTTTACTCTCAAATTCTACAAAGCCATTTTGGAAAACAAATGATACATAATGTTCATTGATTCAATTAAGTATTTTGAAGAGACTTCGAATGAAACCAAAGGGCTTTTAGTCAACTATTCTCAGTGTACTTTACTTTCACACCAGCAGTTGGTCTGAAACTAACAAAAAGAACCAAAACTAATATAAAAAGAACAAAATGCACAGTACGGTGAGCTTCATGCTGGACGATAAAAGCTGCAAGAGTTCCGTAAAGCCTGAGGAGAAAATAAATCCACTGAAAGAGAAAATGTTCTCCGGTGTTTCAAAGCCTCTGCCCTTTCCTGCACTAAAGAGAGTAAAGCAGAGCCACACTAATGCATGTCAGAAAGAAAAGGTATACAGTGATGACCATAATATTCTCCAATGATCAATAAAACACCACTCTAATAGATACATTATATTATAAATGTGACTGATTTATTGCATTTTATTGTTTACCGTTATCTGTTGCCTGTTTCCCAACATTTAATGTGCATGGTAAATTAACTGAAGAGGCTATAGTAAATATATCAGACAGTCTTGCACTTACTGTTGTGGAGAGACAAGTGGGGGCTCAAGAGCATGAAAAAGACAAAGAGATACAGCCGTGTGACATACAACTATTCAGAAAAGCCTGAACTGGCTGGGTACTTCAAAGCAACTGGAGTCAAGCCTACTCACTACAGCAGCAGCAGCAGGACCTAAAACTATGACAATGGCAGAATGACTATGACAACCAGCTTATGGAGATACTTACATCTTTGTAATGTACGCATGGCCAGGGCTGAAGCCCGGCGCACACTGGTTAAGATGCTATTAAAGCTTGTTTTTTTTTCCCCGGAGAAACAGCTCCAGCTGCAGCAGCCCATGCCTCTCCCCAGTGACGGCCATAGCCACTGCCGCGTTTATATCTAAAAGGAAGTGCAGGGCTTTTATGAAACAACTCCAGTCATGCAAGAATTGGATGGATGGTTTCTTAGCACTTGAACAATAATGTGTGGACATCAGAAGTTTTTGTCAAACTTTTTTTCTTTTTTTTTTTTTACCTTAATGTGAATCATTTGTGCCTGGAAATGACTTTCTTTTTGCCACTTTCCATTCTGGTGAGTACATGGAGGAGTCCTAAAGTGCTGGTAGTGACATTAACACTTGTAAATGCTCAGTGGAGCGGGCTGCTGAGGATGAAGACTCACTGGTGCGCTGTAAGGCTATGCTTTTTTGGATCAATACAAACTCAAGGAAAGGACAAGTTGATTTCAGACTGTGACAATAGCTTGAGCCAGCAATAGATTGAGATGCTGAAAAGAGCTATGGCACCTCTGAAATTTCTCAAGTGGGGACATGCTTTTAGAGCGAATACAAAAACATTTGGATCACCCAATAATGGCACTTACCAGAGGTGTTTTGAATTGCCCGGACAGCTCAATCCATTTCTTTGGAGAGCATATCACACTTTTTGTAGTACTGCTGGCTGGCTCCATCTTTTCTGTCAGCAGTAATTTGTAGTAAATTGTCTTAAAAGGGGAGACTATGTGTTATTTCAAATTATAATAAGCTTTAATACATCAAGACTTGTCTCAACACGTCCCAATGGAGAGTGATAATGGGGCATTTTTCTAAATTCTCATTTTTTTGAATAGTTACACAGGGGAGTCCTGGTGAAATCTCCAAACTCTTCCTTTTAAACACTACAGTGAGATCAAAAAGTGGGTTACTGCTATGACATTGCATGCACTTCAATAAGGCTCCATTGTATAAAGGTGTGTCATTTCACATATGGATCATCAGTCCACTGGCCCAGCGGGTAGCATGCACCATTTCTGAAATTAGTTGGATTATTGGACTAAAGTGAAGTGCTGCCTCCAGACAGATGATTTTTTCTCATTTGTACAATCTGCTCAAACTCCACTTGGCAATGGGAGGTTGTAACATCAGGCCTGGAGCCCAATGATAATGGGAGCATTCAGACTTTATATGACAAAAGATGGTGTGGAGGCTTGTAATGATCTTTGTTACAATTATGGCACCATTCATGCTTCACTCCTTTAAGGGGTTTAACCAAAAAGACACCATGTGGCCAGAAGTATGTGGACTCCCAAACACTACGTTTGTACAGCATGTGATGACTGAACTTCTCATTTGGGCATTTCTTTTATATAAAGTGAACCTTTTCTTTTTAAAAAAATGTGAGGATCTCATTATAAAAAATATCCTAACTGCTTGTCCTATCTTAAGTTTAAAAAAATGGGGAGAAATCCCATCCCTTAGCTACTATAGAAGCAATTCCTAAACACATGGCTGTTTCCTATCCATCTCAGACCTCCTATCATATCTTAATTGAAAGAAGTATTTCACGGATATACAGATGGCCCTCACATAAAATAGGCTGTCTCTGCAGCAGAAAGACATAAACACTTTTAAAATTGGTGCTACATTACCAGAGAAAAAAGAGAACAAGGGTGCTTTGGCTCAAGAGGTAGAAAAGCTACAACTACTAGAATGCTTTGCGCCCACTCTCGATCAGTTGTATACTCTCTGAGGTGGTGTCTTGTGGTGGGCAATACGAAAATGCAGAGGTACAGCCTGTAGTTCACAATACCACAGTTCACCTACACATACTACACACACTGTTTTAATACAGACCTGGTTGAAAATTGACAAAGCATCTAACTATAACTGTAAATTAGGTTCCTCAATTGGCAATCCTCCTGTCAAGCCTGTATCTTTGACAAGAAAGTGTTGGTAGGCTACTCAAGTTAATGTCAGTGACCTCACTTATAATTGGCTGGCTAGTTTGCCATCATGTGCCATAGATGGGTGTTCAATTTTAGCTTCAAGGAGTTCGAAGCACTTGTGTCTGAGGAACCCCTAGTTTTTAAGATTTTTTTTTCTCAATTGTTTGGATGAATTAGGCACAATAATTTTTGCCTGTTTTCTGGCACGAGGCATTGAAGAGCTGAAACAAATTATCTGTCTCCGTCAAAGCAGTGCTCGAACATCTTTCAAAGTTTAGTTGGCATCAACTAAATGAGTAGGAATTATTAAAAAGGATTAACAACTGTAACATTTTCACTGGCCCCCATGCTGCTCTGTTCTGTTGAATAATCTGTTTTCTGACTGTTTTCGTCTACACGGCTCTGGTCTACTGGCAGTGGGAAAGCAGTCTATTGCATATTTTTAACAGACTATCATGTCACTATCAAAAAAACAAACAACACATACATGCAGTGATTTTGGTGGAAAGGGTGTATTGATCCCAATATTCAGTAATGTTGAATTAAATTTTTTTTTATGTTTCTTTTAATTTTGACTTTCCTATGAACACAGAAGTGCTTTTATTTTGTAGAGACAGTAGATAGGCAGGTAACAAAGAAAAACTGACTGGAAGGAAAACACTTTAGTAACGTTAATGTTAACGATGTAGACAATCACAAAGAAAATAAGTAATAAAGACAAACGAGGAGAGTTTAACATAGCTTAGCTTCGGTCAAGAGGACAACAAGGTATGAACTGAATTTTTTCATTTTCTTATTGAAATGTGCTGTCAGAGAAAAGTTTCATGTTTTATTTTGCTTTTTGTTGATTAATTACCATTTAGGTCTTACGTTGGTCTATGAAGTTCATCAAAGGAAAAAAATGCATTAGACCATCAATTCAGGCTTGTTAATTCAACTGTCATGCTAAAAAGGGTACAAGATACAGCTCCAGACTGAAAGCACAAAACTTGTGCAGACTGGACCATATAGTGTATTTAAACCATTAAAACGTAGGCTTTTGAGAAAAAAAAACAAGAAAGTTCATGAGCATGAATTTATCAACAAACAGTGGAATCTGTGTTTAACTCTGAATTTATTACAAACACTACTGTCAGGAAGTCTTTCTGCTTTTGTACTGTCTGTTGTGGAGACTCATTTGAATTTTTATTGCAAGCTTATGACCTGCCAGATTCAGGCTGCATTCTGCCTCACTTAAAAGCTTTGCTCCGGTTTGGACACTAGATACTGTTTATTCTTTTGTTACCCTGACTACTGCCACCGCCTTCTGCTCTTTCTTTTCATTGTAAGGCATGCTGAAATAAGTTGCTTATTGGGTGTGTGGGTTTAGAAAAATCTTTTTTTTGTGAAGCATTTATCCCTATTGACGCTGCATGCCGGTGCCTCGCTTGTGCATCGCTCCAGCATTCTGTCAATGACTGTGGATTCATTAATTGGAGTGTGTTATGTGGCAAACGGTTTTCTTTTGGATAAGGGTGATTAGGATAGTTGATGAGGTGATGGCCTGAGGAGAAGGAGGGGATGTTTTAGCTCCAGGGCCTGCAGCATTATTCATGTGGACGTGCAGCTATTCCTCCAGCACACTGCACCACTAATCTAAATCTACAAGAAGGAGAGAACTACTGTACTTGTGCACGCTTATGGAAAACAAATCATAATGGAGCACCATCAGCCCTCTCCCTCCAAACACCCCTTCACCCACTTCACCTGTGGAGCCTGGCAGTTATCGACCAATGAGGGCAACTTATTGAGAAAAAAGCTGCCATGAAACTGGGTCGCAGCAGCCAATCAATGCCATAGATTTCTTGCCCTGGCATTATCTCAACTGGGGGGGGGGGTGAAAAAAGAAACAGACACAAATCAGTTGGTATGGAGGCACTTCGACTATACCTCTCCTCCCACTCCCTCCATCCACCCACTCTCCAACCTGCCTTCATCAACCCCTTCCTCTTTCTTCCCTCCTGCTATTCATTTGCTTTTCTGTCTTTTCTGTTGTTTGTTTGCCCCTGGGCTAAAAACTCTGTGTGTATGTGTTCCATTATGTATGTGTGTGTGTGTGTGTGTGTGTGTGTGTGTGTGTGTGTATGTGTTCCATTATGTATGTGTGTGTGTGTGTGTGTGTGTGTGTGTGTGTGTGTGTGTGTGTGTGTGAAAGCGCTCTGAAATGACGCATTGATTCACAGTGTTCTATATTTTCTCATCTGGCTCACTATTACAGTGCGAGTCAATCGACGCCGTATTTCTCTCCCTCGCTCGCTCCCTCTTTTACTTTCTCCCTATTTCTCTACCCCTCTCTCTCTTTCTGTGAGTATCAGAGTATCATGTTGTTGAATGGAAGTGTTTACGAGGAGTGTTGTATTGCCGTTACAAGAGATGGGTTTGGAGTGTGAGTTGGTGTTGTGAGTATCAGTGGTGTGTTTTGTACCTGTGCGTGCTTGTGTGTATTTCTATGCATTATTCTGGCTTGGAAACGGTGCTAAGTATTCAAGAGTGCATGCTCTTTTGTGCACTGTGTGGGGGCACATGGTAGTGCCTCAGCACTACATACTGTAAATCTGACAGTGTGTTTGAGTGGATGCCAGGTCTTTTTTATTTATTTGTGTGTGTGTGTGTATGCGTGTGTGTGTATTGAGTATTTATATGTGTGAGGGAGGATTTGCTGGTGGGTATTTGTACCCTGTGGTTTGTACACACACTGCACTAGCTGTAGTTCTGCAACTCCACCCTGTGACCCGCACATACGCACACAACCACACACACGTGCATGCACAGAAACACATCCTCCCACTTGTGAGGACTTTTGCCAGAATCAATAGAGGCTTTTTAATGCCTCTTGCTGTAGTACGAGTCTGAAACTGGAGCACAGGATCACAAATATGGCAGGCAGAGCCCAGCGTTTGGGACGCGCCCCATTTTTGGCCTGTCTCACGTCACTATCCAGAAAAAAAACCTTTTCTATTTATTTGCTCACTAGCTGTGTACCAAGGAAACAGAACTCTTCAGTGGTGTTATATTATATTATATTGTGTTTTTCAAATTGGATGGAATGGAAGGGTTATGAAACAGGCAGAAATACAATAATTTAAGGTCTTTCTTTGAGACTTTATCATTTTAACATAACTCTTAAGTGCTGCAGTTGGTTGAAATCTGGGGAAAAGGAGGGGTTATATGCACATCTCTTTCTTTATTTTCAGTGAAGGTCAAGGGCAATTGAAGAACAGCAGGGAAAAAAGGAAGGCATGCCCACATACTTACTCAGTGCCACAAAAATGTTTTATTGGATCACAACATTTCAACCAAAGGTCTTCCTCATGTGATAGCTTTTGAACATGTAAAAAGTATGTTGTTAATTCTGGAGATTTAATGAAGCTGTCGACATCCTTTCAAAAAATCCTGACAAAACAGATCCACACTGACAGACATTTACATTTTTTCTTAAAGAATATTATTCAAAATATTATAGGAAATGATCAAAGGAAACCTGTGGTACAGGCCAATGCAGAAGTGCCAAAAACCGCAGTTCCGTGAATAGCCACTTAAGGCTAACTCTTCATAAGTAATTTCAGCATTCATTTCTTTCTTTTCTTATTTTTTTTACTTTACACATTCAGATCTTATTAAGGCCCAAAGTTATGCATAATTAAGGGCAGGGCCACTTGAGAGACAGGATGTCTGCAAGGCATCACTACAGTCTATGATTCAGATCCACCTCACATTCCTTCACAGCTCAAATTTCTCAAACCTCTGACTCCAAAAATCCCAGATGTTAATGGCCAAAATGCCAAACTTGAGGCTTCAAAATGGCTGTCCACAAACCAATGAGTGACGTCAAAGGGAGATATGTGCATTATTTTATAAAGTGTGCAGGCTTTGTGCCCTCCCCTGGGCCCCCTTGGGCCCCTGGGCCTGCACTTACAAGGTCTGCTCTATGATCCATCCATTGCTCCACGGAGTTTGTGTTTGTGTCTTATCATTCAAATGTGCCTCTTGAATGTTTCGAGTGTCCTCAAAAATGCAGTTGTTTCTGTGTCAGTGGTGTTGATTTAATTACGCCAGCTGAAAGTTACTCTCCATCAGCATAATCCTGTGTACCTGGAGTTTGTTGCACTATGAATGAGGGATGTGAAAACAATGTGTCATCTATCACAAATAGTTCAATGTCAGTGTCACTTTTACATCAGTATTTTTGCTTGTCGCTTGTTTACCCAAAGTCTCTCCTGACACTGCACCTGCTCAGTTATGCGCTCACGCGCACACACGCACACACACACACACACACACACACACACACACACACATGCACGCACGCACGCACACACACACACACACACACACGGCAGCCCTTAGTACTTTGTCTGAGCTACACCAACAGCCTACAGCCATGCTTACAGGGCATTTCCTCTAGGAAGCCAAATCCCCTCTTCTCTCAGCTCACCTGGCAGCAAAAGAATAAAGACGGCAGAAAACTTTTTAAATGTAAGGGTTGGGGAGCAACTTTGACGATAAAAAGCACATCAGGACGCGAAGTGAAGGGGAAAGAGGCTTTAAGGGGGAAAAAAGGGATTTCATTTGCAGGGTTTTGGTTGTGTTGGCCTGTGAGTGGGGGATTGATAGAGGATGGAAGGAGGTAGAGAAGAAGGTAGGTGAAAAAAATCCCCAAAGGAACGGAGGAAAGAGAGTGTAGTTGTGTGCCATAAAACGTCCCACTGCCTTTCCCAGGGCCAAGTCCTCGCTCTGTTTCTAATGAACTCATTTATTCTGTTTTGCTGGCTTTACCTCCACCAGCAACAAAACAAAGTCTCCTGGTCTGCCTCTCCGAATGCTCTGCTTCAGGGTTTGTTGAGCATCTAGGTCTTCCTATGGCATTACCTTTGTTTACTTAACACTCACCATCAATCAAATGCAAACCTGAGACTGTCCTCTGCTGGCAAAGGCATCGCTAATTAGGATTTCCTTCTAAAGCAAAGTTGATTGCAAGTGACTGATTAAATGTTGTTGGTGCACTACTATGTAGCGTGTGAAGCCAAATACATTCTCTTTCCCTTGAAGATGTAAATACAGAATCCTTAAAAAAAAGGTTGTTTTTATGCCCATCTCTTCAGGTCCGTGTCAAACAATAGCAACAAAGGCAAAAACATCAATCGGCAGCACATTTTGTGTGAACACAAAATCGCATTCTGGTTTTGGCCAAATATTTAATCTCTCTTCGTCTTTCTCTCTCTGTGTCTCTGTCTCTCCCTCCCTCTTTCTTTCTGAATAATATGCCACTGGGAAGTGGAAAAAAAAAAAAAAACTGAGAGCACGGATCCCCACTCCTCCGCTCTTCTCGGCTGCACGTCTGTGATGTCATAATCACTCACATCAAAGGCTGTGCGCTCAACACGGCGACTGTCAGCTTCCCTGGAGGCGTCATTAAAAACGAACAGAGCAAACCGAGCCAGGCCTGACAGAGACGCATCAAAACTTCCTAACGCGCACATACGCACACATGAGCAGGCAGTTGCGTGCATGCACACACGCGAGCAAGTGCGGAGGCACGTGTGTTCAGGTGCATGCACACTCAAGCACATACTAACTGAAATGTATTGCACATGCACACACACAAACATGTAATCATCAAATCACATAAAGAAAATGCTCACAATGCATACACATACACACACACACACACACACACACACACACACACACACACAAGCTAACAACTGAATATCTATCTGTTCTTTATGACAACGTCAAAAATCCCAGCATGCATGTATAGAAGCTGAGCATTTAAATGAGACATGCATTGCTTCCAGCTGCATTGTACATGTGAGGGCAAAATCCACAGCATGTGAACATCTGTTTTAAAGAAACACTGTCGTGATGTACATCCATGATGCACACTCATGATGCCGAGCAAGCACATAAATGTACAAAATAGCCCACATCTACCCACTCAACCGCTTTTTATCCCTCTCTGTCTATCTCTCACACGTTTGCCCACACACACAGAACGCATGCACGCACGCGCGCGCGCGCACACACACACACACACACACACACACACACAGAGGCACACATTCATTTACACAAACTGGAGGAAGGACTATAAATAGTATGCCTATGATGCGATGCTGTGTGTGGTTTCTCCCTATGGTTTTGTGTGTGTGACTGTCAAAGTGAAGAGAGAGAGGGGTGGGGGGGGGGGGGGGGGGGGGGGGGTGGCAGAGGAAGAGGACGGATATTTAAGAGAAAGAAGAGCTGTGCTCATGTCTGGTGTACAGCCAGTGATAAACAGAACATGACAAGCATGGCAAAGACAGTCAGCCCCCTTTGATTTGAAATGAATATAAGGTATTATATGTTAAAAATGAGCATCGGTGTTGGAGTTGCTGCCAGAGTGAATTCAAGATGTGTTTATGTTAGATTTTTTGCTTCTGGGTGGACATGGCGTTTTTCTTCTTGTATGACTTACCCCTGGCAGGGTCTTCTGCTCATGCAATGCATTCTGGGCTTTCAGGGCCGACTCTCTGGCACAGTAGGTGAGGAAGGCACAGCCTGAAATACAGAAAGAAAGAGAGAGATGATTATATTATGTGAACTGGGGACAGAGAGGAAGAGAGAAAGCGACATGGGAGGGGGCTGCACCAATCACTAGCGAATAGCCAAAAACAACACACACACACACACACACACAGACAGAGAGAGAGAGAGAGAGAGAGAGAGAGAGAGAGAGTAAGCCTGCAGCCATAGCTCTGAAACTCTGTCTACATGGCCACACTGGGACTTCGCTCGTGTTTGTGTGTGTGCCTCATGTGCGTGTTTGTGCTCAGCGAACAGTATTTCAGCGACTGAACAAACCGAACATTCTTCTGTACACAAACGCAATCCATACGCAAGCAAAAAAATACATGAAAGCGAGAGCAGAAATTGCGGCTTTGGTGATGCCACGATTTGTGCATTCTGTTGCACGAGAGCCAATCTGCCCGCAAAACACATCAAATCTGACTGAGCTTTCTCCCTGGCAGTCTGAAATAGCAGTTATCCATTCGTCCATCGCACTCTTCTGGCTGCTGTGACAGGGATAGACATTTCCCTGACAGCTTCTCTCTCTTTCTCACCCTCCCCCCTCCCTCCCTCCCTCCACCCTTCATTTCTCCGTCTCCCTGCTCCATATGTTCCAAGACTACCCACAATCCTCGGTTTTGTTAGCACCTGGGCTGACATGTGGGGGTGGGAGGAAGATGGAGACGCAGGAGGCAAGGAAGAAGAAGAAGCCGTGGGGAACGTGTAAGCCGTTCCCTCGCCACCCCCTGTTGACAGTGAGGCGCACGCCACTGTCAGAGAGCTGACAAACTGTCAATCTGCAGATCAAGGCTAATGATTCATGTGTTTGACAGTTTAATAAAACACTTACAAAGACGATTGCACAATAGGCTGCAGTGACACAATTCAATCTGAGGCAAATATTCCTCCTTGCAGGTGTTTTGCATATTTACTGTGGAAATTTTAACTTATGTTAAAAAAAAAGAAAAAAAAAGTAATGGAATTCAAATAAATTCAAGAAGAAAAAAAACATCCACAAGGGACAATTAGTCTGTGGGTTTGCATAGTGATTATATAAAAATACATTTGAAGCATTTGAAGGGTTCTTTTTGGTAAACATTACAGCTGCAAGAAAGAAAAAACTCTTAATGCACAGGCTTTTGGGTAATTTTATTTTTAATTTTTTTTGGAAGTCTCCATGCAGACATTGACAAATTGTTCCCTGCTGCCATCCTACTAACACAAGCACAAAGAGACAAAAGAACCGCAGTTTGTTCTGGGAACATCAAGAGCTGAGCAGACGATTATCACAGACCCCTCCCCCCAAATAAACACAAGCACATTGCAGTTTAAAGAAAGCCCCTTCCTCCTATGGCTATTTCCAGTTGTGCTTTGCTTTGTTCTTCTTGCATACTGGGGGCTATTTATTGTTGAGGGCAGCACCATGTACTGTGTGTAGAAGCAGCATGCCTCCCATCCTCTCGGCTCCGTGTCTTTAACCCCGGGTCGTCCTGATGGCGGGACACTGGGGAGCTCCGCCTGTTGGTGTTTTTAATTAACGGGCCTCTCTCTCATTAGGCGAAGTGGGAGCTGGCCGCTGACAGCTTGGCTACCTCCTCGTCCTCTCCGGGCCTGTCGTGTTAACGCTACATGCCGGCGCCGTCCCACAGGAAACACACGCGAGCCTCTGATTCACGCGCCTGACACTCGCGTGTTTGAAGCCCGGGCATCCACAGCATCCAGTGGTATTTTCAGTGAAGAAGTATTCAGATCCAGAAATAACATCCCGCAATGTAAATATACTTCAAGAACAACACATTATCTGTTGTTACGTGTGTTACATTATGTATTGCATTTTTGATTGTTACTGTTGCACGAGACGATATGCACCATTTTAATGTTGTTGGTTGTTGTTATGGAGATTATTTTAAGTACTTTTTGGGGAGGTTATTCCAGTAGTTATCGACCTTTCTTGTCTGATCCAGTCAACTGAAATCCACAGTCCAGTCACAAATACAAATGTCAAAAAACCCTTCATCAAACCCTGTTGCCTAGAAATAACATTTATATACTACAAATATCTACGCATACAGTTATTACAAGAAAATTAATGGATAATTCACATACTTGCCAAGCTGCAATTTTTTTACACTGAATGTATCAGTAAAATGTTTATTGACGATGTGTAGACTTTGTTGTTTTAGAATATCCATTCTTGTCATATTATATTCAACCCCATTGAAACAAAGCAGTGTTTCAATGGGGTATTTAATAGCCTAAGTAACAGAAACATTGTGTGCAATAGTCAACCTTTCCCCCTCTCTGTCACTCTTTTTCTCTCAAACACATTTGTGTGCCCCTCGGTGGAGTGCCCAGATTTTTTTTTTTAAGATATTTTTGGGGGGGATTTTTCCCTTTATTTGATTGGGCAGATTGATCTATTAGTGTGAAAGTTGAAAGGAGAGAGGGGATGACATGCAAGCAAAGGGCCAAGGATGGAAACCCACAGCCGCTGTGGCAAGGACAAAGCTTCTGTACATGGTGAGCCCCCCTGTACCAGGTGAGCACTGGGCACCCCGGAGTCAATGGATTTAAAGGTTGTGACCCAGGCAAATATCTTCAGTAAGAATGAGGACAAACTCATGGCTCATGGGGGGGGGGGGGCTGCTCCACACAGTGTCTGCTGAGAAAAACCCACCATCCAGCCAACGAGCTCACTTCAATCTGCAGCCAATACAAAAATGTAGCTTTTCCTACACTTGAAAAAACATTGCCAGGGAACATAGTCCAGGCAGCAAATGCATTCCTTGCAAAATGTATTTTTTATTTCATTTTACAATATCAGGGTTTAAGACGCTGACTATGTCCTCACAATGTCCACTGTTTGAGTTTGGCTGGGGACCTATGTTGCATGGCATCTCCCATCTTTTTCCCCTCTCAGTTTTTATAATTTCTTGAGTACAAGAAGTCCTGGACCTCCGTTTTAATGTATGCATTGTACTACATATGGTCATCATATGTGTTGTATAGAACAGTCCTAATCTGCAAATTAACTAGTAATTATTCTTGCAAATATATGTTGATGTGTAACAATAATTCTCGCCAATATGTTGTGAATTAAGAGAAAATTAAAGTAAAAAGTAAAGAACAAGCACCTAAAAACTGTGCTTCAGTGCTGTACTTCATTTTATTTATGTTCCACCACTAAGTGTATTTGCACACGTATGTAGACACGCAGATACTAACACAGTCACACAAACACACACTCACGTACACGCACACACACATGAAAAGTGACAGTCAACAAACGTTCAATTTATCATCATTGTCACAAGTCAGATGCTGGCAGCGGCTCTAGTATCTGACTAAGACCCATATTGGCCCAGGAGAGAGAGATAAGCTGTTTGTTTCTGCTGTCAATGCTGCCAATTTGGTTTCCCATCACTTCAAATTCAAATCAACAGCAGCGCAGAGGGGATCTGAGAGAACGTGTGTGTGCGTGTGTGTGTGTGTGTGAGACGAGAGGAGAGGAGAGAGACGGGGGAAGAGAGGAAGAAGGGCAAGGGAGCAAAAAGAAAGAGGGGGAGGAGAACAGCAGAGAGGAAAAGCAGAACAGCGAGGGATGCTTGGTAAGAGAGGGAGAGGGAGAGAGAGAGGAGATAAGATCACCTAGCTTCTGTGAACACCATCCCCCTGTGTCCTACACTCGCTTCTTATCTCAACCGCTGCAGACACCCTAAAGGGACACACACCCACCGAGAGAGAGAGAGAGGGAGAGAAACAGGAAAAGAGTGAGAGACAGAGAGAGAGGAATGTGGAGAAGAAAAGGAGAGAAGATGAAAGAAAGCAGCAAGGGAATGGTGGAGACTATGAATACTTACTGGTGGGGAAAGAAGAAAAGACACAAGCTTCAGTGGTGAAATCCACCAACTGTCACCAGGCCTCATTTAAACGACAGCTGTGTTGGACCACATACAGCTTTGACCTTGTTAACTACGGGACACATGCACTGGTAGTTTCCTCAACAAGTTGACGATTGGGAAACTACATGTACAGGATATACAGTATACTGTTTATCTATTTGTATCTGACATTTGGGTTTTGAGTCATCTTGGGATCAGTATATTTAAAACCAACTTCTTATGTTCTCTATAGAGCTGAAGTAGGTTTCATAAGTTATGAAGAACTGAAAATCAGTCGTAATATTATGTCAGGTTTTCAAATACATGACTATAGTAGGAACCTCATTTGTCACTGTGAACAGATGATAATTATAGCTAAAACATTTTTCTTTTTCTTTATTTCTGAAATTGCAGATTATCATCTCACTGACATTTGTATATTTACTACATTAACAAATCAATGAAATGGACAGCTTTGCTACTAAAGGTCATTGCATTGCCATTATCAATCCCCTTGACGGGGGCAGCTTCAACCACAAGTGCTTTTCCTGTGCCCATTTGTTTTCCGTCTCCATCACTGGAAACCATGACAATTTCTCAGTGTTTAAGTAGACTTAACAAGGAAGCGAGGAACAGCAGGTTTTGCTGCTGCACCTGCGGGAATTGTTTTTGGAAGTTTGTCATTAGCTTCGAGTGTGTGTTGGAATATAAAGTTTACAATGTACTCTTATTTTGAAACATATAGGAAGTAAGTCAGGGAAGAGGGCATTTGTTGGAGGTTTTACAGTAGAGTAGAGTTTTAGAGTCTGAGTTGAAATGTATGGCAATAAAGCGGGTGGTGTTTCACTCCATAATCAACTGCTGAATCCTTAACGCCTCAGCGCGACACAGGGGAGACTACACATTCCTACATGATTTTAATGTGCATGCAGTACCAGCCTCACGTAGCCAGCCGGGGGCATACAGGTTACTGTGAGGTTAAGTAAAAAAGTAGAATTTAGGTTGTTTAATTTTTTGCCATGTTGTCATTTTTTTTTTTAAAGAGACACAAAATGAACACTGTAAGCAGACTACTTGATAACCAAAAATTACTGCAATGATACAGCGTTTGTATAGAGATGATTCTGTCCCCTTTTTAATCCATATAGGTGGCTCATCACTGTAACAGTGATCACTATAAGCGGTTTCACTGCTAATGCAAAATATCAAATAGATAGTATTTCAAATTGTTGAGCCTTGGTTGAGTGCAAAGGCACATAGACAATGGGACCTGAACGAATTTTACAGCTATTTTTGTTTTTTTTATATTAACATTTTTTGGCCACTTGATGTCAGCAAAAATGAGCTGTTAACACAACACTGACATATTATCACTTTATCACCTATGTACACATCCCACAAACTTCAGCTTTCATTTGTAATCCAGTTTTTGCTCTACTTGAAGCTCTGTTTTTGGTCTCCACCAACCTCTGAGAGAATTATCCGACTCTTGAGCAGCTAAATGCTCTAACTGGTTGCTAACATTGCCCGTTAGCTGTGTGGTGATGGACAGGTAGTGTACAGTGGGTTTTTAGAGTTTTTCTGCTAAAAAAAAACCAAAAAAAAACCAGCTGCCTGCCAATGGAAACACAAGAGTGGTGAAAGTGAAGCAATACAATGAATTTGTTGTACCCCCAAAACAATGAGTCCAACAACATTCAGAATCTAAAGCATAAAGAGGGGGTCTGCAGAGCTCAGAAATAATTGTCTGTTGGTTTGTCACATGTGTCATATGTACCATATGCTGTATAGCTTTTTTAAGTTCAATTTTCTTGCCTAAAGGCAGTCATATCTAAAGATATTTATCCCATCATGTATATTTCAGGTGTAATTACAGAATGTAAGGTTAATTCAATCCCCAAATTCCCAAAAACAATAGTGAGACCATGACCTCTGTGACCTCAGTTGTAGCTATGGCCCTGGATGGAGACACACAAATCTTAAAATTCTGCTATAAAACTAATTATGCTTGTATTAAAAGTAAAACCACTAATGCCTTCCTGAATTAGCGTTTTGCAGTGTTACTGGACACATGAATTAAATTTTACCAGCATGCATTGCCTGACGCCACCCAAGACTAGAGAGCTTGGGGACAATGTTATTGCACAGAATTCTCTAATTATCTTGTGCCTATTAATTCAGGGATTGTAAAAGGCTGACAAAAAAGTTCCCTCCTCTCACTCTATCCTTTTATTCCCAGCCACAGACGGGGAGAAACTCCCAGTGATCATTTAAATATTTCAGAACATCTTGGTAAGAGCCTAAAAAGAGTCAATAGCATTAAAAAGCTTTATCCACGGCGCGGCTGAAACTCCACGCTGCATAGCCCTGGAACTCTGCCTCGAAAAACTTTGGCATGAAACTTTGTTTGAGGCTGTCCAATTTCAGTCAGTCAATAGAAATCTCCACATCTTCCCCTACCTCAGTTCTGTTAGCACTTATCTCCGCCTGAAAGGGTTGACCAAGGACAGCCTTTGCTCAATAAACAGAAGAATGTTTTTTTTCTCCTTTTTAAAAGATTGACCTTAAGACAAGAACGTTCTGACTGGATTTTTGTGAGTGCTAAGGCTTAGATAACACTCTTCAATTCACTCTTGAAATGGGTCAGAGTAAAGACGAAAATTCTTGACTCATTGTGTTCAGAGAAATGGCATATAAAGCCTTGGTCTTTTAGTCATGTGGTGAAAATGAGTACCACTGAGTGCAACACAGGAATACTAATAAGCAGGAGGTGATTTGAGAGGAAATGAGGAGAGACACTATCTCCCCTTGTCAGCAAAATGTCCAAATGTGTCCCCCTTGTTAACCTGCCATCCCTCTCCATCCCCTGAGTCTGGACCCTGTTGTCGTCCTGTCTGGACACAGACCTAGAAACATAGATGTATTGTTGCCAGAGCACATCAAAACCAAACTCAGACATTTTTTTTGCTCAAAATTCAATTTCATTTTTTGAAGCACTTGAAGATCCACTTATCACTAAATCATATGTAATGCAATAAAGCCAATACAAACAATCAGAATTGTTTAAGTTATCATATTAACATCTAAGGTGTGTTGATTCACATCACCAACTCATGCACTGAGTATCATGTAAGAAAACATTCCACCTTAAAAGTTGCCGGCAGCTGCCAGCAGTAGCCTTTGAGCGGCACAGTGAATTAGATCACTTTTATATTTTGATGTAAGTTTTTGTATGAGGATGTAACATTAGTTAACCCACGAACACCATCACGTCATTTGCTAGCCAAAAAAAGTAAAAGAGGACAAGGAAATTATCTTAAAGTTAGCAGGGACGAGGAGGGAGGGTATATTAGATATGATCTGATATTTACAATTCTCTTCTTGTTTTTTGTTTCAGAGCTAATGCAGGCTAACTACAGTAATGAGAGATTGATAATGTGGAGCAACATTTTTTCCTACACTAGATATGACACAAAGACAGAGACTATATTGGACTGACATGCAGTGAGCTGTACATTCACCACTTTTAAGCAGAGGGCAGGAAATAGTGTTATCTCTGAGCCTGACAGGGCAAAGCCTCTCCTCATCTGAGAGCAGCGTGAAAGCAAGGAGCGCTCACTTTGCAGCTACTTCTGAGGATGAAAACAGCCCCAGTTTTAATTGTCAAGGTTATTAGATGAGCCTGATCTCAACCTGCACTGCAATTTGCTCTTAGAATGGAGGTCTCAAATGCAGCTTTATTTGCTCAGCACAATTAAGAAAACAAAATCAAGAAAAAGAAAAAAAAGGCTTCATCCCCCTGTTAAAAATGCATCATTTGCCTGATGCTAATACCGAAAGTGTTGTATTAAGTGATTTCTGATTCAAAAATGAAACAGTTGCCCTTGTTTATAATGTGATTGTTACGATTAAGTTTGTATCTGCTTCAAAACACCATAAAATTAAATAAGAAAGGTTTATAGCTGCAATGCGGCTAATTCTACTTCTGGAAATAAAATATACACAGCTACTGCAACCAAGTTTGTATAACTCTTATGGATTTTTTTAACACGTCTAACTGTCTCACTGTCTCCATGGCAAAGGTCCTTAAAGTGCTATACTCATACATAAAATGTGTTGGATTAATTAAAACTGCAGACTGGTCTAAGTTAAATATCTCCCAGTGAATTAGGCATCGAAGTGAAAAACACAGACGTGCCACACTCACACTTTTGGTTGTGCGAGGAATAGTAATCCAATAAAGTGAGGAGCAGTCGCTCATATCCCCTTCACCTTTGCTGACCTTTCAGATCATTACTCACAATGGAAAAAAGAGACAGAGGATAGAGGCTATTTTAGGGGACACGGCCAAGGTCTCCAGGAACACTCCAACTTTCTACCCGTATCATCTTAAAAATCTTTAATTGGCAGCTGTAAACCCTGATTAAATAAAAAAGCACTTTGAAGCCCACAATATAAGCCCGGAGAACGCAACTGTACTCTGTGTGAAAGGGAGGGGTGCGGGGTGGGGGTGGGGGGGGGACACACACACCAATTACTGTTCACAGACCACATCAGGCATTTTTTTTTCCATTCTGTAAAAAAGGCCTTAAAAATTCAGGAGCTGTTTCGTGGACTAATGAATGCTGGTCTTGAGTGTGATATTATTTCAGCAGAGTGAGGCAGAACTAAGGGGCAGTATTATGAAAGAGGAGGTGAATTCATTTATAATGGAGTGTAATAGCAGTCCCAGCTCTCCTATAGGTGACTATATGCAGATCCCTTAGTCTGCTCTTTGGGGGAACAAGAAGAATCTGTAATATAGAAACACACACCACGCATGCCACTGAGGGAACTGGAGAGCAAGAAAAGACAGAGCAAAAGTTAATAACCAGGTGACGGATGAAACTCAAAAGGACTGCACTACTGTACTTCTACACCATTCTTAAAAATGCAGGACAAAGTAATTTAGAACAATAGCGGCTCCAGTTGTAACTAAATTACTCTCTGAGATGAGGATATGAGGATCGTCAAATAAAAGTTATTATACTGTATCCTGGGTGAAAACTGAGCTCTGATTGACTGCAGGGTGTCAAATAAATTTTAATAACTGGGCATTTCCTGCATAACTGTTACATCATCATGGCAAATGGCTGTACTCCGAGAGTTTAAATGCTACTTTTCCGGGCAAAATAACCTGAAAAAAAAAAAGCGTAGAAACTGCCCAAAAATTGGGAGAATAAAAATCACCTGATTTATGACAATAAAAGCTTAGAAAATCACAGATTACAACATAAAAAACTTTCAATGAGTACGTGCCACACTCCTGTTTCTGCACACAGTGGTATTTCTAGGAGGCTTTAAAGCAACAGAGAAGGAAAAAGAAAAAAAAACCTGAGAAAATAAAGACCAAGAGAGTTGGATTTGGGCAACCTCCATATTAAAATGCATGCAGTAATCCAGAGATTACAGGTATTAATAGCAAATGCATGCAAACTAAAAATGTTCTCACACACTTTGATGCACTTTCACATTACAACCTTAGATAGATTTACATTTTTTATTACATAAAAAGGGTGAGAAAGAATTAGCACCTTCAAATGTTATTCGTGTGTGAGTGTGTGTCTGTGTGTGTCTTAGTCCCTGAAGATAACAAGTCCCATCTCTCGCCCTGCTTCTCAGAGTGGCCGTCTCTAAGCTGTGCTAATCGATTGGCGAAGGAGGAAAAAGGGCCAGCTTTAATGTGTTGCATGTGAAGGATTTACTGGAGAGCAGAGCCACTGAATCAATGGCGTAGAAAATGCATCATTAGGACAGTGTCGTCCCCTCACACCACCCACCAACCCCCCTCCCGCCACCCTGCCCACCCCCTGCACCCGGCCCCTTGAGGGTCGGGGCAGAAAACACATGCAAACACACATTTATAGCCACACACACTTCTGCACAAACTGGGCTTATGTCTGATGATTGAGCTCTCAGGCACCAAGTGAATCACATGTAACATCAATGCTCGAACACACACTCATACACAAACTTGTTAAAAGCTCCCCTGATAGCGAAACATGCACACACGCACGCACACGCACACGCACGCACACACACACACACACACACACACACACACACACACACACACACACAGTACATCTAGAGCTGTCCCCAATATCCGGGCAGATGAATCGCCTCATTCTCATCCTACCTCAGCCATTTTGTCTGGAAATGTTTGGGAGACCCAAATTTAGCTTTTCACAATATGAATTATTAAACGTGAAGTGACTCCTAAGATGAACCAAAAGTCTGTACAGTTACCAGGTCGGGCACTTTGGGAAATGTATTGATGCTGACTAATAAAACAATGTACAACTTGTAGCAGATGGATTTTTTTTCTGAGTATTTTCATGCCTAACAACTGTTCAGTGTTTCATTTGGGAACTTTATAGTTGGCAGAGTGGAAAAACCTCTGATACAGTGTTTAGACCATCATGGGACACTAAAACTCTCTTCTGAAAACCAGTCAACACAGCACTTTAAGGCTGAATGTCTTGCTTCATCTCTTCTGTGATTTGGGTTGCTCTCATGGACATCAGGGCTTTAAAAGACAGAATATACCAGCCCAGTAGCACAGAATCACCAGTATGTTCAGACTCAATGATTCTGCACCTCATGATACATGTCCAGTGCCAATGTTCAATACCAACACAGGATGCAGTGCACCCTGAGGCAGCAAGTAAGGGTGTGGACGCTGGGGTTGTGAATGGGCACATAGCTTGCCCGGCTTTCATGCAGGAGACCAGAATCTTGTCAGAAAACTGCAATTATCTTCCTTTTTAAGTTTTGACCATTATTTCCCCTACATAGACCAAGTATTTTGTTCGTCTCCAGTAACCATCGATTATTCCATTTGCCATAACCACAATTTGATGTATCCCTGTATACTGGCATAACTGGCCAACATAGATAAGACAGATGGATAGTTTTGCATAAATAAATACATAAATAATACATAGTTTTATATGGATGATATTTATTTAACTTTCTGTAATAGACCTACATACAAAGTATAGAATATTTCATTCCTCTCTGATGTGTAAATAATTTGTCTGAACAAAGATCTGTTGTGCCAGTTCTCTTTTGGATATATGAGAGTAAGATGTTAGCAAAATAGATATACTGTAAATTCAACTGTATCTGTAAGCGTTACCCATAACCTGGCGCACTTTTTTATCTAAATATATGTTTTAGTGAGAGTGAGAGAAGGTCCTGTTCCTTGATGCAGTTTTGGAGAAAATCAGTTTTTTATTGGATGAAAAATTTTATTCTAAACATTAAGCTGAATTTTCCATTTAAGAAATGTAACAAAAATTTTGTACGCTGTCAATTTTAGTTGACCAAAATCAGTAGGTCAGTCAAAAGTCAGAATCATCCAAGAAAATTGAAATTGGTGTATCATAAGTAGAGATACATAGACCGAGAGACAAACAGATAGACAGACAGAGGGACGGACGGACGGACAGACAGAGTCAACAGTCAGATGAGGACCTGGCAAAGCCGATAAATCAAAAATCCGTCTCCAGATGAATCATGTATCACTAAGAAGACAAAGTGCTTTAACTCTGTCATGGGAGTGGTCCCATGTCTCGTCCCCCCGGTAAAACACTTACAGGATAAACACTCCCATTAATATTCCTCTGTGCACCTCTCCTCTCCACTCTACTCGCCTCTCTTCTCCTTTCCTCTCCCTGTCCTATTATCCTGCCTCGGCGGACATCCTGTCCTGTCCCGTCCGCCTTGCCAACCTGCAAGATGGAGATGAGAGGACGATCCAAACGCAGAAGGGGGAACATGAATCATTACACTTCCTGTTGTTGCACACCGTCCGGGGAAGGAAGAGAGAGGACGCCCCCGGGGCTCCGATTGATTCCGGAGACTTAATTGGGTTTATTAGCCAAGATGTTGGGCCCCGCGAGGAGGCTCCCAGAGGCCGCCGAGTCCCCCCCACTCCCATTCCCACTCTTCTGAAGGAGAAAGCCTGCGTAATTGTTTTCCCTCCATCTTCTGTGTCATTGTCAGATGGGTCCTGCGGGATTATTAGCAACCCCAGGTCCCTCAATAATTCATCCAGAGCTATTTATACACAGATGGAGAGTCCTCTAAAGTCTCCCCCAGTGAGCTTATCTGACGCTTAGACAGACAGACAGTGAGAGAGAGAGTGATGGAGAGAAACAGTGCAAGAGAGAGACAGAACGAGAGAAAATGGGAGAGACGTACAAAGGGAGGACGGAGGATGGAGAGAGGCGATCTCAAAAAGAAATGCAAAGACGAAGCGAAGCAAGTCTGACAGTGTATAAAACAGTGCGAGCGACAGACAGCAGCGTTTTAGGTAGACACAATGACAACGTTTCTGGTGTGCATTGAGTTTCAAGGTGAAACTCGCTCGTCTGCTTTGCCAAAGTGAACAAAAGCACTGTCCCGGGAATAGCACACCCTCACGCAACACACATTAATGGCTTTTAATCTTCCCCCCTTTTTCCTCCATTTAACACAATTAAGATGTTTGCAAAGCTAACATGGACCACTAGTCGCTATAGGAAGGACAGATGAAAGACATTCGGGGATTTCCATATGCAAAGTAAACACAGTTATCCGTCCTTTCTAACGTGTCAATGCGTAAGACCAACAAAACAGCAGCCAGCCATTTCTTAAATCACCTAATAATTCAAACATAACATTAACACATTAGCATATTAACATTAGCGCATTAAGTAGCTTCTAATCCCAAACAGATAGTGGTTGGGCTACAGGAGGCTGCATGCCATGCTTCTAATGGCTTTGCAGATACCTGTGTCTTTCCGCCCACAAGTTGAGGGGGACATTTTGTTGTCGTCGGGCTAAGTTGGTTTTCAAAGTCCCTTTGTTGGTGCTCCAGCCACAGATAATTATATATATTCATCCCCTTTGGCAGTCACTTTTATCCAGCTCATTTAGAAAGCTTGGCTTCCTCTTGGACAAATTGGGACATTGAAAGGCAGATTGGAGTGATAGTTTTTAAATTTTGCATCGATGGCACATTACTCATGGCAACTATAGTGAAGGAAAAAGACTCGCTTAAACACCCTGTATAAGCTGGCCATTTATCTGTCACAAAGAGTATTACAAAATTTTTGCCATTATGTAAAATATATTCTTTCAACCGGTACAAATGGGAAAATCTTCTATTGTAAATCCATAATGAACCATAACATGAGAGCTTTAGGTCTGGAGCCTAACTGCCGATTAATTTACAGAAGATGTAATAAATCACAAATAACCTTACTGTTTTATTTACAGGCTTAAATGAGGGACTACTTTACAGCCCACAGTCAAAAACAGGTAAATCTACGTAAGTTTAACAGGGAGGGTGCTCTAGGGGGTTACCGTGTGTGTGTGTGTGTGTGTGTGTGTGTGTGTGTCTGTGTGTGTGTGTCCCTTTTTTTATGATTCTGTGTCACCTCTCTAAATGTAGACATTTTTGCAAGTCCATGAACGCAGTGCAGACAGACCACATCTTGAGTTCTTTTTTTACCTCAGCAGCAGTTTGAGGAGTTTGAGTTGCAGGATGGATAATTGATCTGTCGATCCAGTTAGAGCTGATCAGATCATATCAATGGATAAGAGCAGCTGTTGCTGTAGAGGTGCTTGACAACAAACTTTTAGACCCGTACATTAAGTTTCACTTTCACCGTGACCCAACAGCATATCAAATAGCACTGCTAATGAATGATCTAGCACCAAAAATATAAAATCAATATATGGCGGCAGATGGTTAAATTGTGGCAGGCTGCCATAAATAAATTAATATGTGGGAAACCCTGGAGCTTTTAATTACAAACTTTGCTATGCTAATTGAACACACTCAGTAAATTATTTTCTTTGTCATGCTTCTCTCTTGGTGATTATATAAAATTAAAAAAAAAAAAACTTTAATGGTGCCCATTTAAACATTTTTTTATGTTAAACTTAAATAAAAACTACTTTTAATGAAAATATTTTTGGAACCCAACATTGGAAACTAATTTTCTATTATTATTTATTTATGAAGTGGACTTTTGTAAGCTTTGGGTACAGTCTATGCCAAATGAATTGTTATTGCCCAGTGCGTCCTCATGGTATTGATAAATGATCCATAGAGAAACGTGTTGTTTTCTCTCGCTCTTTCCTACACACACACACACACACACACACACACACACACACACACACACACACAGTGCTGTTGCTCCAGGGAAAGCAAAGCTTATCAACTAGCCAATGCTCACAAACTCACACACATACACACACGCCTGCATGCACGCACAGACTTCTCTGTCTCTATCTATAAACCCATGAAATCGTTCCACACCAAGTGAAGCAGGGTATGTATAGGTTTGGCCAGGATTCCCATCTCCTGTTCTGTGATTAAACGACCAAACTAATGGGCTCTGTCTCGTTGGGAACCTGTGTGGGGCTGGGAGAGACCTCAGAAGCCATTAAATTGCAAATCTGTAATAATTTGCTGAAGGCTTTCTGTCCAGATCATTCCCTGGGCTGATTTGTGCATTGAAGTAACGCTCTGAATGGCCAAGCACAAACCCAGCTGAGCCCACCGGCTAGCCAGCCAAGTTAGTCTACTAGAAGGATCACGCTGGATATACATATTTACTTTACAGGAAACCACAGAGCAAACTTGTGCTGCACAAAATTAGTGCCTGGTTCATGAAGGCAGCAGCTGATCAATCAATAAGCATCTCGGCCTCTGTGTGAAGGAGGCACACAAAGGTGAGCATAGCAGTCTGAAGTGTCTTTGATCAATAGATAAAAAAATAGTGCATATATTGACATAAAAATACTCGTATGTTTAATAAAGTAGACATTTTGAAGATATTCATATGGCAGCTAACCCAATAATAGCACATATTCATAGAATTGTTAGTTCAAATTTAATGTCAGAAGTTTAAACATCCTTTGAGGAAACTAAAAATGGGGTGCAATAAAATGGATAAAAGAAAAAAGATTTAATCTAAAAAGAAAAAACAAGACACTGCAATATAAATAAATATTATAAATAGAGATTGCATTTAATATAGAGCATTAGCAGCTCAGTGAATGCCAAGTTCAAGTTAAGCTTAATAACCACGACTCTCTGTCTGCTCTTTGTCTGACGTAAATAAAATACTCAACCACTATGTTTGCTTGCCATTAGCTGCTGCTCTTTTACTTATTGTTTTTGAACTCATTCTGTGAAAATGGTATTGATTTCTGTAGAATGGGTATTTTTTTCTCCTAACCACTTCAAATATGTGTTAAAACCCATGAAGGTTTTCACCTGCTTTTGAGGTACAAAATCTTCTCTGCTTAAGTGATCCTCACAAACTGCATGAACCTGCTTATAAATCCAGCTGAACGTCAATCATTCACACTGAGGTTTGCACACTTATTTCAAGAGCTTTCCTTAAAGACTGTAAAACTGTATTTTCTCAGTCAGCTTTTTAATGTGATAGACAGGTTTCTACATGAACTCTCAGTACTGTGCCAAAGTTAAAACAGTCGGTTTGGATTTGGTGGGCCTTGAGCATCAACAGCTAAACAGATTACTGTGCTTTTCTGTCCTTTTTCTACATAATTCAAGAGCATTTTTAAAGCAGGTGATAACTAATTCATCTCTACAAAAAGTGTGAAGACGATACAATCTTTTATTTTTATTGTTGTTACTTGGAGTATTGACGCTTACTTAATAACAACAATGGTTTATTTAGACTTTATTGCAGCATGAGACCAAAATCTGCAGCTCTAGTATCAACCAAAATATATCAAAGATATTCACCACCTCAGCTGCTGTATTTTAATGGCAGTGAGACTGAAATGATTTGCAGCAAGGAGCTATACAGCATATGTACATACATCTGTCTTGCACACGCTAAACATACCTATACTCAAATATAATACTACACTGAAATTAGGCCTGTGCGACGGTGAAAATAAAATATCCTGATATTTTTGACGGAATACCTCGATATCGATATTGCAAAAATGTTGAAGGGTTGACTACTGGTGCTTTCAAAAAATACTTACATAATAAAATTTTTGATAAATAATCATCATTAATGGTTAAGGCAAATACTAGAACAGCGAGAACAGTCTGATAAGTTAAGAAAATTCCATCACTTTACTGTTATTCAGCCTTTAAAGTAGGGAAAAGACAACACTTAAGATATTACAAAATCTCAGACGATATCTAGTGTCATATCAGGATATCGATATATTGCCCTAATTGAAACAAGAGAGGAAAGTGCAGGAGCTATTATAAACAGAAAAAAATGATTGCTTGACAAATATACAGTTAAACCTGTCCAATTAACAAGTTGCCAGAGCTCATTCTAATACGGAGGGCACTTGCTGATTTACCCCCGGGGTGGCTGGGAGCTGCAGGGGTCTAATTCTGCTCCCATCCTGGGAAGGTCATTCTTCCTTCTCGAGCCATGATGGCCACAGAGTAGTGCTTAAATCTGGCAAAACGCAGCCTATAAATTACAGCAGAGGACAGAGGGGTCAAAGCCTGGCATGGAACTGGGCCAGAAGCTATCAATCTGCCGGGGCCAGCGAGGGCGACATCTGTCTCTGGGACTCCCTCACTCTTTCTACTTCTCTCTCTGTCTGTCTTTTCTTCTCAGCCCCTTCCCTCTTCCTTTTTTTTTTTTTTTGCTCACTCTGTGCCTGTCATTGAACAATCTCCCCGTGCCTCCATTTTTAGTCTGCACCTCTCTTTACAATCTCTGCTCTCTTTCTTGTATATCGCTCTGCCTCTTGATATTCTTTGTCTGCCTTTGTGTGCAACCCCCCACCCGAACTCTCTTCTATGGATCTCCCTCGCCTCTTTTCACGCATTCTCTTACATCATCCCTGTTTCAACATCTCTCTAATTCTCCTTCCCTCTCTCCCCTCGCTCTCTCTGTCTTGAGCTCCTTGTCGTTTTACGCACTCTTGCACCATCTCCCTCTGCAGCGATATGTTTTGGTCTATCTGCTCTCCAACCAGCAGGATAGGATAAAGCCTTGATGTACTTTCTCTCAATGTGATGCCAATATGATTTGAATGGTAATATCTGGTAGCAAAAGGCACTGATTTGCAGTTTTTGGGGGGGAACGAAAATGGAATATGGACCCAGTGGGTATCTTGAAACAAATGCAAAAAATGAAACACAAATTCAAAGCTCTTGAGTTGCCTTTTGTCATTCAGAACTCTGCAAACTAAATATATTTCTTAAATATAAAATGGAACAAACCCTCTCTGACCTGAGTTACTAACTTCAGATATCCCTCTTGCATCTGTTAAAGAGAAGTGGTTGAATAAATGTAGGATGCTGACTTTGGGAGTCAAAACTTGTCAGGCCCAATCCACAGCAAACTGTTCTTTTTGGTCGATGCTTCTGCCAGTTTCATCAGAACATCTTGCATTACATTTTGCTACCAAAACCTTCGAAAAACTTCTGCATGACTTATTAATCCTCATCCATTTTCTGAATCAAACCTGGTCTTGAATAATTGAGAGAGATCTTTGAAAAGCCCTAACCTCCATTCCCACCTTCCTTTTACAAGTCAACGTGGTGCATTTTTAATTGGGGGACATGAAATAGGCATGAAGGGAGATGGGGGAGGAAAGCGAATTGAATCAGGGACACTCAAACCTGGCAGTCATTGCACACAGCACAGGAGATTGTATGCATGCATACAGAGGAAGCTAAATATGTGCACGGCCTGACAAGTCACACATGCTCGACAGTCTTTGATGTGCTCTGTCTGGGACAAATAGTACAAGGCTTGTGTAATCCCTGCTTTGGAGTATTCCAGCAGGCACACCCAGATACGCCACTTGTGGTTATGTTTAGCAATTTGGTTGAGAATAAACATCTATTCAACTTTCTATGAACCATACATCTCTAAAGCCGAATGATTTGTTTAGTGTATATGAGCCAATTGTGTATGGACTGAAAAGGTAATTGAAAGTATCATGTATCACTGGTTGGAGAAATCGCAAGGCTTTTAAATTACAATATCTGTTTGCAAGGTAACAATGATTTGCTTTTTCTGTGATATTAAAACATAACTTGACCTTGAGAACAATGTTAAAAACATTTAAATATATTAGATGGAGTTTGAAGCAAATTAAAGACATTTGGAGCAGAATATCTGACGAGAATTAATGCTTACCAGGTATGCATTAATGGGCCACTGCCACAGTTTGCTGTGACAAACTTTGGCTCTATTTTTCACATTGCTGCTGTGTCATGCTGCTAGTTCCTCTGCAGTAGAAAGCTGCAGCTGGACCCATTTTCATGTGCACACTGAGGGTTCGAGTCAGGTTTGGGCCTTAAATTGAAATATTACAGTTAAACAATAAAAGTGACTGTGACGTGCTGCTTTAACTAGGGCTGATATTTGCCACATGCAGTCTGCAGTATAATCGCATGCACACACACACACACACACACACACACACACACACACACACACACACACACATCCAAACCATATTCACATAAAGGGATAAATGCACAACAAATATACAGAGAAAATGTATCTACGCCGGTATGAACACACGTATACTGTACACATACAGATATTGGGTATGGATATTATAATATTCCCTATCATACTGCCTCCTGACTGTGCAAAGCTTGATAAAAGGAGCCTGCAGCCCTAATCCAAAAGGCAAAAAACACCAATTTTCAAGTTCAAGCACAGAGGAGATTCATAACCTTTTGACTGGCGAACAAAGGAAATGGTGTTTAAGCCTTTTAAGCCGAACAACTACATATAGAACCTGGTGTTTGTGTAATTGTATGGCACGGATAAGAGAGCCAGAAATGGAAATAAATGTAAAGTATATGGAACAGGAGAGAGAAATCACATATGGGGTTGTGTTATGTTATGAAGGCAGCATGTGTGAAGATAAATGAATATGTTAAAACACACAAACAAACATATTTTTGGACTGTTTTTTTTTTGTTTTTTGTTATTTATTTATATATTTATTTAAATATCATAACATCATAATTCTCCCAGAGCTACAAATTTTACCTTGAGCCTCCCTGAGTGACTGGGAAAAAAAAATCTCCACCATAAATGACCATATTGCCCAGTTTCTTGCTATGATGAAAGATGAGGTTTTGAAATCTTTTAAAGAAATGTCTTTCAAACCATCTGGGTTTTGGGTTTCTGAGGGTAGTTAGAAACTCCTCCCCTCTCAAAAATAACGAACAGTCCCTAAGAGAAAAAAAAGGCAGGGCACTTCCCTTCAGTAAGCTCTATTATTAGCAATGAAATCATCAGTGGAACCAAAGCATATCTCAAAAACATGTAACACTTTCCAACATTTCAAAAGTATTGCATTCCCCATCTCCTGAACTGGCCACCGGTATCTGAAGCAGGGGGGGCTTGGAAGTGGTATTAACCGTACCTAAAAGATTGAAGAGGCCTAAAGCGTCAACTTTTTAAAAATTGAACACAAAGCACAATAATACTTAGCTGATGCAAGAGCCTTGAAAACTGAAAATATTTACCTCTCCAAGGAGCATTTGTCAAAAAAAGGATTTTTTTTCATCCTCTGGAAGAACAGTACACCGGGGCAATGAAAGCAGCAATAGGAAAGCAAGAGCACGAGGAAAGCCTGTGCGAGTTGTTTAGCCTCTCTTTATGGAAAACAAAAGGCCAAATGTTGATGAAACATTTAAGGCAGACTTTATTTTAACCCAGCTGTGGGCTATCGGCCGAGGAGTTTAACTGTATCAAAACACAAGAAAGCCTATCCTCTGTGCATATAAATGTTTCAGAGATGTTTCTCGCCTTAGAAATGGTTGGAAGTATTATGGATCACTTTCGTCTTTAGTGTATCAGGATATTGATATCCAAGCGTGAGTAAACACATTCAGCGGTCTTATGGGAAAAATGAAACATCACACACCTGGAGTGATTCTCACACCAGAAAATTCACTTGAAAATGATAAAGGCAAATAAAAGACATCAATCTATCTATCCATCTATCTATCTGAAAACTGCTGACATCAGCAGCCTCTTTGACCCGTAACGATGGCCACAAATCATCAGTGTTGTGCTTCTCCACAGGTCAGCACTGCCGTCCACAGTGAGCCATGACTTTGCCACGTGGAACCATTAACAACACGCTAACACCCTGATATATGCTGACTCAACATTTAACTGTATGCCAGACGTGCTCCTGAACTATAGGCACCAAAAGTTATCTGAGAGACAAATATTTATAAAAGACAACGCTATAATATATTTTAATCTATAATTATTTTAAATGCATCACACGCTTTAAACCCCTTGTTGTTGTTAAATATCGAGGGGTGAAAATGAGAGAGGAGTATGTGACATTTGACCAAAACAACAAAAAAAGATTTGTCACAACTCAACTCTGTTTTTTGCTTTTAATCTTATATATTAAAACCTCATAAACATTTGAGGTACTTGTACTTTACTTGACTTATACTACTCCACTACATTTCAGAGGAAAATGCTGTCATTTCTACTTAACATTTATCTGACAGCTTTAGTTGTTTTATAAAATAAGATTATAGCATGAAAATCACAAGAAGAGTTTGTAAAATATAAGGTTCTGTTGTAATTAAGTTACAATAACAGTTTATACAGGTAAAGCTGCAACAATTAGCTAATTAATCATTCAGTTTATTCACAGAAAAGTTGATTGTTAACTATTTTGATAAATGTTTAAGTTTTCAGGCTTTTTTTTTTTTTTCAATAATTTTGTTTTCTGGAGGGTGTTTTTTCAGTGTTTTTTATGATTGTGACTTTTTCATTTTTTATGTTTGTCTCATTTATTTTGAAATTTTGAGTTTTGGGGTGTTTTTATTTTCCCTCCTTTTTAAATAATTTTCAGTTTAGGGGTGTTGGGGTGTTTTTCTGCATTGGGTACTTTTACTTTTAATACTTTTAGTACATTTTACTGATTATACTAACTTTTACTAAAGTCCCATTTTCAAAGTAGTTACTTAAAACGTATAGTAGGTACTTATAACAGAGTATTTTCAAAGGGTAGTGCTTTTACTTAAGTAAAGGCTCTAAATACGTTTTCCACCACTGTATACAAACAATTACTATTACATATTTACTTCTACATGCGTTTACAAACTTTCAATTTGTGCTGAATGTACGTCAGTTTGTCTCATTCACTGTGCATGAGGTGAAATGAGATGACCATGTAGGTACAGCCATGCCTTTACATCATCTCTCTCTGTCTGTATGTAAAGGTCAGTGGTTTTAATGAGAGGCCCGCCGAGGTCAGACGAGCCAGAGGGCTCCACCTCCCTGACAGGCCTCATGACTCCGAACCTGCTGTTAGCATGCTAATCCTTGCACGAGCTCCATGAGCACTCCCTCCTTTGGCTTGGTGCGGTCATCTCTCACTGTGACTAACTGGCTCCCTGCACGGCCATCAGCCGGCCCCCATCTGACAGTCCCCTCCAATAATAATGGACAACAGAGGCAGTGCTGCCTTGACAACGGCCCTCCTGACAAATTAGGCTCACTGTACTCCCTGCTATGGCTCCGCCTCTTGTTTCCCCTCTTGTTGCTTGGCAGTTCTGGGCTGTGCCAGGACAGGGGTGGCGGTGGTGGACGCAGATGCGGGTGCGAGTGTGGGTATGGCGCCGATGGTTGCGTGTACTTTGGTAAGAAGCGACCCCCTCTGTGACACATGTTGCCTTTCTCCCTGACAAAACACTCAAAAATCGATTGCGACGCGTCTTCATAGAAACAGGGCACAATGTGGGGCCTGAGCACGCATTCTGAGCTGAGCTGAGTAGAGGATTCTGGGCCAGGGAGGAGAGGAGGAGCACATGAACACACACACACACTCATCCAAAACCAAATGCGAGAGGAGGAGAGAGAAGGATCCCACAGAGAGAGGATGATGCAACGAGAGTGAAATTTTTCGGCCGGAACGCATGCTGCATTAACGCAGACCTGCAGGACGAAAAAACACACCCGCACTTCTTTCTCTTTGTTCAAAGCCAAATTTGGCTTTATCCTCCTTTTTTTTGCTGCAGACGGCACTCTACTAATGGCAACCTGTAACACCTAATTGCCTGCAATAAAACACAGCATGAGACTTTCATGTTTTTGGCATCGTGACTTCCTGGCCTCACCAAACACGATGAGCCCGACGATCTGCTCTGAACCTGCTCCCATGACACATTCACTTAAAAGGGCTGAAATATCAATACCATAGACGTTCAGAGAGAACCGTAACTCCCTTTATGTGCTGCATAGATTATAGCCCCCATCTGTGGCATAAGCCATCTGCAGTATGAGTAAATTTAAACAAGATTTCTATTGGTCATTACACCGTATCTCCACTTGTTTGATTTCAAATTAAACCATTTTCGCAAGTATTTATATTAAAACTAAAAAAACTGCTAATATACTTTAATTAATCATTACAGTTATTGTCCAACAGTGAGCTAGTGGTGAGCAGATGACCTGTGACATTTTATTTACATCACTTGCCAGGTCAAAATGGACTGTTTGGCTCCAAAGTACATGAAGTTTCAACACCTGCTTTGACTCCGAGCAACTCTCTGGCTCTGCGACCACTTTAACTGTCTGCGCCTATGGCAAGTGCTGTTGCTAATGTATTTAGTTTGGCCAAGGACAAATATATTACTCGCATTAAATTACCACCAAATGAAACAACAGCCGTAAAACAAACTTGGTGACAGTTGCATTTGCATTTGCCTGGAAAAAAAACAAAGATGTAGACAATAAAGGTTTGGCCCTGGAACACAATACTGCCTGAAGATGCGGTAAACAATAGATAACACCTCCAGTTATTAAATGTCGCCCCCCATATCATCGCGGCTCAATTGCCCCGCTGATTATTACATGAAATCAGGCTGATGAATAGTGCTAGCAATCATATCTACACCTTTTCTCTTCCTGAATAGATCCCCACCTCCCATGCTGCAATGCCAGAGAGAAGAGAAAGAGAAAAAGGGCTGGCTCTTTGTGCTAGCCGTGCCTCTCAGCCCCGTTGTGCTTGGTAGCAGCAGCAGCAGCAGCAGCCGGTGACCATTATAAATGGCCTCTATTAGCATGGCTCGGTCGCAGAGGGGAGAGAAATAAAATCATTGGGAGAATGTAGGCCTGCTCTGGTGTCCCTGTGCCCGCTCCCAGCCTCTGCAGACCCCCGTCCCACACTCCCCACCTCCCCGCTTCCTCCACCCCTCCATTCCAAGGGGACAGAATCCTAAAGACTAGATTACTAGTGATACATGGAGTCATTATGGGGAGGGTTATGGCAATAGTATCACAAGCACGGCTGACAATGGCTATAATAGGGGTCTCTTTCTTCAGAGGTAGCATTACCATAGCAAAGGCTGTTTCTTTAGGCTTGTTGATGTACAGTAGAACAGCAGAGCCTTTTATTACCTGCCATAGCAGAAAACAAAACAAAACAAAAAAAACCCTGCTCTGTATTATCTAGCTGAAAACCATTTCTTTATAAAAGTGCCATGTCTTTTTGGGTAAAGTTAAATGAATGCAACAATGTCCCTGCATGAGGCAGTATATTGTTAATGATGACAGTTACCTAGTCGTGTGCCATTTGAAGAAAAAAAAAAAAGAACAAAATTGCACAGAAAATGGCAGTTGATCATCTACAATCTCCTGTTGGTCTGTGGCTTTTGTGTTATCATAGCCATTATCCAACATGATGCACTGTCACTAGAACAGGGAACATGTCAGTGCAAGTACATAAAGTGAAGACAAAAGAGAAAGCAAAGAATGAGGGGGATCAAGCAGAGTTAATGAAGAGGAGAAAAGATGGAAGAGAAGAATAGAAGAGGAGTTTTCTAGTGGGCAGCTCTATAGACTTCAGTCCACTGGAGCATTTCACACCTTCGAGGGTCATCGTCCCCTTGGTTCGACTCTCTCTATTCTACAGCAGGACTCTGAAAAATGCAAACTGCATGAGGGAGCTGAGGGAGAGGGGAGAGAGAAGAGTCGGGACAGATTGTAATGTGTGTACAAAATGTACAACATGTTGGCACTGTTGAATTATAGGTTTGTCAGCTTCAGTACAGGCAACAGTAAGCCAGCTCTTATTGAGAAAATACAGGAAAATGTATAAGAGTATAACAGTTTAAATAGCGTTCGTTTTACAAGGCACAGAGAACCAGCATGCTTTATTTCCCTTCAAAATATTTGTATTTTCTTGAAAATGTATTTACTCTTGTCTCAAACTCTTGCTGTGATTGCATTCCATACCTGATTCATGTTATGCTGTGTCGTCCTCAATAAAACCAGTATGACAGCGATGAATGCAGTCAGTCATTTTGCCTGTTATTTGCAAGATGTGCTGTCTTTTACTGCTAATTCGGGAAGCTTTCTATGGAAACTTCAGGAAGGTGTTAGGGAGTGTGTGGAGAGTATGCGGCCTTTGAGCAGGTTGCAGTGAGCCAGTGAGCTGGTGAGCCAGGGAGTAGCTAGTGCCTCCAGCTAGTTAAAATATGAGCGCAGCGGGGGCTCGCTAATGAAAGCGGGGGCCCAGCCCGGGAAGCAGGGCCGTATATCGCGGTGAGGAGACAGTTCTTAGAATCAGCTGGTGAGCCGTGCCTATAGTTGTGGGGCCACTGGTGATTAACTGTCCAACAGGGAGTCGCTACTACAGCTGGGCTATTAATAAAAGATAACCCCCCCTTCTTCCCTTCTCCACCTCTTTGGTTTCCCCAATGCCTGCAGACAGTCTCCGCCCTCTGGAATTATTTGTATATCATAATCATTTCCTGACACATGGTGCATGTCACACATTGTTTACATGTGGCAAAAGGGGCTTTAAAGGGAGGGAGGAGGGGGGGGCGTCCAAAAAGTGATAGCTCATTCTTAATGTACTTTGCTCCCCTGGGAGGTGTCCTGCAGGTACAGCAGATCAATTAGTGACCTCTCATTAGATGGTGATTTGCAGAGAATGACCCATCCCTTGAGAGAAGAAAATAAAATAGAGGGATAAGGCACTGTCATTCCTGTTGCACCAAAATTACAAGACAGGTTGTTAATATTACACCAAAAGGCCATGTAGCATTGTTACACCAAAAGTTTATGATAATTTATCACTGTTACAAAAGGGGTATGCTCAGAGGTACACTTGGATCACTTACAAAATGAGATATAAAGAGTGAGAAAGAAGTAAAGAAGTAAAATATATATATGTGCAATTTACATTTCTATTTTATAATTTAGATTTCATATTGAAAAAGGGAAACTCAGATTTCAACACCTGAATTTATTAAAAAAAAAAAGAAATAAAAAAGCTTTAAAAAAGGCTGTACAAAAGTACAATATATTCATTGGCCTACTCCTCTTGTGTAGCACACGTGCGTACACACGTGCACGCGCGACCGCCCCCCCTCACCACCAACCCCCCAACACCCACACACACACACACACACACAGCGAGAGAGTTACGGGCAACAGAGTGTACGGTGCTGCGGGCAATCAAACACAGCCTCCCTGCTATTGCAACGTGAAAACGTGAGGTTAATGGCCTGGATTTAGCACTGTAGTGAATGAAAGCACGTTTACAACCGCCGGACTGGATGTGTGAATACTCCCGTGCACACACTGCCCACATAGGAACATTGCTCCTCCTAATATCACCCTACATAAATTCATGCCGTCGTGACTCCCGATTCGTGACACTCTCATGCTTGGATATATTTGCCCAATAAGACTGGGAATGAGGCACTGGAATCGGAGGACCAATGAAAAGTCTAACAAAGGAATAAATATCCTTTTTATCCAGACAGCAACATGCATAAAGTCATTCTGCAGCTTTAGATAAATTGCACATTTTTTTTAACAATCATATCCGTCAAATCTTGCCTGATTTAGGATCCTTACTCACACCAATGCGTGACAGATTTCACACCGACAAAAACAAGTAGTTTTCTCAGGGCTTTTTAACCCACCTTTGTGCATGCCCGTGAAGCGGTCCTTCAGCACAGTGAGCTCGTAGATCTTGCCGAACTCCTCGAAGAGAGGCCGGAGGTCTTTCTCGTCCAGGTTGCGGGGGATCTGACCGATGAAGAGTTTGATGGCATCGTGGTCCTTCATGGGGATGGTGGCCGGGCAGCCCACCGGGCTGTGGCTGTGGCTTAATCCGTTCACGAGCCCGTTCGTGCTGGCGGAGACCACACCGACACCGTGCACCGTGCCGTCCACCTGCCCGTTGGTTAAAGTTGCCATCTTCGGACCGGCCAGTGAGTTGGGATGGGTACAACAGCAGCAGATGGTGACGGTGGAGAATCGTTTTTACGTTGAAAAATTAAAATAAAATAAAAAAGCTGGTGGAAGTCTTGGTCAAAATTTGGTTCCGAGACCAAGCCGTGCCAGAGCTGATTCCACTCTCGTCCTATCAAAGCCAATATTTACACTGATGTGAAAACACATGTAGCATTTGGCGAAGACGCATATCAAAAGCGCGCAATGCCGTTGGTCCCGGTGGAGGCTTTGATTCCTTATATTTATGTCCTACCCAATAACTCGTTCATTGATTTCATAAAAGAGAGACAGAGAGAAAGAGAAGGGGGAGGGAGAGGGAGAGAGAGAGAGGGAGAGAGAGAGACCAAGAGCGTTCACTGTCTATTTACACCCACGTTCCCTCGTCCCAGCTTCTTGGCACCCTTTTATTTTTTTGCATTGAGGAGTCGGTATGGGTGTCTTCTCGGTTTAAACGGACAGGGCCAGTTCAATCTCTGCCAGAACAGTGGGGAGGTTTGAACAAAGGGGGCCGCTGTAAACTTGGCATATGTCAAACCCAGCGTTTGCTGTCCCCCCTTTTCTTATGCGAAGACCAAGTGGTACATTCCACCGAGGGGAGAGGGTCTATAAATAGAGAAATATAGAGAATACGGTCCTTTGTGCTCCTACTCAGAGCAAATAACTACACATTCACGAACTCGAGAATGCATTACTTCGTGACTGACATGCACACGATTCTTATTATTTGCAATAAGCCGTACATCTGTCTCACAACAAATTACTCCTGATGCTTTGATTCATTCAAAATAAACACTCGCTGTAGATTGAACGTAACTGGAAAGGTGGCAGTAGATTTTTAGGAGGTTTGATTCTGTGCTTAAATCACACTTCATATCATCTTGTAGCCTTCCTTATTTTCGACGGCGGCAGCAGCATCAGCAGCGAGTCGCTGCAGCCTCACTTCGCTCCTGGACGGTGGACAGCTCCGTGGTGCTGAAATGCAGCCAGTCTCACCGGCGAAACCAAAACCCACCGATGCAGGATTCCTCCGACGGCTCCAAACGGTCGTTAATGTCGAGAGCAAACGCAGGTTTTTGCACCGGTGAGACGACGTATCATTAGCCTCCTCTGCCATTTCCAAAGTCATGTGGATTAGATGATTTGATTTCCAGAGAGGGGAAGTCTGTGAGCACCGCCGAGTGGCGTAGAGAGGGGGCACATCGGAGGCGAAAAAAGTCACACAAGAGTGGGACGAATTGACACGATGTAAAGAAAATCCACATTCACAAATGTCGCAACTCTTTTAGGTTTCTTCATACTCACAAAGACAAAATAAAATTAAAAAAAAAACCCAACATCATCATTTACACTGTAAATGCACAAACACATCTGGAAAAAAAACTATTTCTCCATTAAAAGGTTGATTGATCATTTGGAAGGACATCCAATATTCATTCAGTTTCCTTATGAAATTAATTTTGAGCTTACTTCAGGCCTTTAGGCATTAACCAAACACTTTTTAATCAAATTTAAAGTGGCCAGTCTGATTATAGCAGTCCTTGATTTATGAAAATCTTAGTGTGAATGAGTTAGGTGCTGATATTAAACACTCTTCAGTGTGGAAGGTCTAAAACAATTGTACATAAATTAAAAGCACATTCAAGTCTGTGGTAAAATCTACTGAGCATTCCTGATTAAAAGGGTAAGAGAAAAAAGAAGATATTCCTGCTGTGTTAGGTTCAACATATTACTTTTTTTCACATCATGCTCCAGACATAATGTTCTTTATTATGTGACATCTCACCCCCATTTAACAGAAGTCTGTTTTGCCCCTAATCTTACAGCTCTGAGTGACCAAGAGAGGTGCAAATGGAGTGACAGTGGGTTTGAACACACTGTGGGGACAATTTATAATGACAGACACGTCTTTTAGATATATAAGATCAGATATTTCCAATTCAATTCTAACCTGAGCACTGGCATGACCTCTCTCTTAAGATCACTGGCCATTCTGCTTTATTCCTTTGGGAGTCAATTCATGGTATTTATCTCTATTCTCAAAGGACAACTACAATACCTGAGGTCATGGCAACATGTAAATGATAAGAGTATTCATATTCCTATTGGAATCCAGTTTGATGAATGTCATTTAAATGGTCAGCAAAGTATATGGACAATTCATAAATGACAGTCGAGCTGTAGCCTATATTGTGTCTTGAGCTAGGTAGTAATTTGAAAAATATTAACCATTTCTCTATCTGCTTCAGTGTGTGACATTATCTCAAACAAAGACAAGAAAATTAATTTCCACATATGTTAAAGATGTAGACACATTTTGATCTCAACTGTACAGAGTAGAAGGTCTGTACTTCTCTCACACACAGACATAAAATCATGTGTATGACCATGCAGTTATTTGACTCTTGCTAAAAGTGATTCTGGGTGTTGTGATATAGTGATATTGAAAATAATGTCAATGTAAATGTAATGTTCACAATAAACATATGATTCTAAATAACCCAGCAACTCTCAATTCTTGACTCATAATTGGCATTTTTTAAATAAACAAAGTATAATTGCTCATTTCACATGCTTTTGTACAGTTGTGGTTATAAACTCCCTCTCCACCTCCCTACACATGTCTTTTGATTGTAATTTATTTGCCAGAAGAGACAAAAAGCATAATAAACAACATTCAATGTGAATGTGACTATTATTTTAACTTTTTTATAGATATCATCATAATATTGTTACTGGTAACTCTTTTGGCCACATTAATGGTGTAGGGAAAATCTGATATAGTGTCAGTCCTACTATATATGATAATATGTTATATTCAAATCAGACTAAAGGGCAAACTGTTGGATATACAGGCCACAAGGCATTAAAGTATTTTCCAATGATGATCAAAATAAACTGGCTGTGTACTCCAGTTTTGCTTCAGTGTCTTCAGTCAAACCATGCAGCCTAAAGGCCTCATAGTATAGCAGCGACAACCAAGGCTCATAATGTTAACCTATTTGTTTTCATTTTTGGCTATGAGGCATACCCCCCTCCGCCTAGACATTAGCCAACCATTAAATAACAAAAGCGACACACTCTGCGCCTCTCTCACCTCTTTCTGCTCTTCCGCCAGCTAAATGGCCCGGTAATGTCATCCCGTTCTCACGGCATGACCGGGCCCCAGCGGGGCGGGAGGGGGGGGCTTGGCTTTCTTTGGCATGACACCATGCTCTGCTCTCCAAGTTTTCCCTCGGGGCCACACTCCATTCACCACAGCAGCCTTGCCTGCGCTCACGCCCGACTTACCTCGAGCAATATTTTTTAATACAAGGGTGAAATGGGAGGGCACAAATCATTGTAATTATGTTCAGTGGGTACTGCCGTGATGATTATGTAAGGTATGGCACTACGATGGTTCCCTCACGGTCTGTTTCGTCACACAGCCTACCTGTGAGCCACTATGAAATGTTTTCAGCGTCGCCCGGAGTGAAATGGCTTCGGTGACTGAGCCCATCGGACTGATAATAATAACACGCAATTAACGAGCAAGGCGTGTAACTGTGTGTCTTTTCACTCCCAAAATGGCACTTATTTTAATCCGTTTGGGTATACTGAAATGTGAGTGTGTAGCTCTTCAAATCATTTGTGCCGACTGCACAGGCATACTGAGAGCAATTCAAAGCACCCGGTCTTTTGAACAGTTTTCATATTTATTCTCTGTTACACTAAGCTCTGTGCTAAAAAATGTTCATTTTAATTTCCAAAAGCTCAGTAGTAAAATAAAGCAAGGATGGACTTGGTTAATATTTACAATTATTTATGACTGGACTGCAATTGTTAAACACGATCAACAAAGCTCTTTTTAAACAGGGGAATACTACGAGGGATATGCCTCTATCCATGGTGCTGAAACTACATGCTCCACTGCTACCAAGTGTACACCTCTGTCCATGGTGCTGAAACTGACATGAGGCACAGTCATCGAGTGTATGCCTCTGTCCATGGTCCTAAAACTAACATGAGGCACAGACACCAAGTGTATACCTCTCTTGTCCATGGTGCAATAGGGCAATAATGACAAGCGTTGCTTGATGTTAGATGTTAGCAGGCAGGAAGCCCAATATGTCCTCAATAATATCTAAAAAAAAGCTTAAGGCCTATAAGAAAACAACATGAAGGAGGTGTAGACAACCATATGTGGACTTCCTGTTTTCCTCAAAATATTCTTCTAAGCTCATCAAAAAGAGGTCACTTCACCCCCCCTCCCTTCAAATGAACCTTTGCAATCATACAGCACAAGAGGCCTATTTGCCCTTGGAATATTGCTCCCTCGCTCGTCATGGCTTCAATTTTCAGTTTCGGCACTGTAAACGGTTGCAGCAAGGCAAATAAATGAAAAGGGAAATGAAATTCTGGGTAGCCAAGTTACACAAATAGATTGATAATCTGCATGAGGCACCATAAAGAGCTCTGGCGTTTTCAATATTACCTATTCTGCATAGTAATGTCTTTTCTCACCTCTCCTTCATATGGGACAAAGTTCTAAATCTCCTGTAGCCTTGGGACACCCAGGCTGTATATCACCTCCCAGTAATTTAGGAGGAAGAGCGCAAAGGAATGATGGGACGGCAGGTGCATGACTAAATGCTCAGAAAGTTAAGAGGGACGAGGAGGGCAGGAAGGTCCCCTTTAACTTGATTAGCACCAATTTGTTAAAGATTGGAAGGGACGTGCCAAGAAAAAAATTATCACAGCAATTTCAAATGCGTGTATGCCATCTGATAAAAAAAAGTACACAATGTTCTTGGCATATTCTGTATCTATGTGGCATTATGATTTTACTTAAACAGCATGTCATGTGTGGCATTATCATATTCATTATAAGCATAGACTCCCTTCTAGTTTACATATAAAATTATTTGTTTATAAAGGCATTAATAGGGAAGGACACAGAAATATGCAGAATCCCAAAGAAACATAGCTGGTAATTGGGAGTGGGAATATTTCTTATTTCTTCCTGAGGCAAAATGTATTTTATTGGGTCACGTGTAGAATGAACAGCCTTACAGTAGAAGTTTGTTGACACTGGGTTGAGAGGCGGGATATTATCTCCCCGTGGGCAAAAACAAACAAAGGCACAAACGCATTCAATAATGCGGTAGAATCATTAAAATTGTTTGTACAACACCCTTCCAGGAGATGTATGGACTAAACATGTCCTACAACCTTTGTTTAGTTTAATACACACAATGTAGGATTTTGTGTGCTTGATAAAATTAGCTCATGTGTAAAGGTCCTTAAAGTATTAACACATCATGTAAGTACGCAAGGCATAACACTCCAGTAACCAGAGGCAATAAAAATGATTTTCACCAGTTATACAAACCAAGTTCAATAAAGTTTAAATGGTGCTGTAGTGCAAGACATTAACAGGTGCACAAGCCACACTTCTCTGTAAAACCTGGAAAATTGTTGCATTACACATATGCTGCCCAAAATTCCTAAAATGAGCCGAGCACAAAACAAAAATGACAAGATGCTATGGAATTCATTAAGATAAAGCCTATAGATTTGTGAATTGCACAGTCTCCTGGGAATCTCATTCTGTGGAGCAATGAGGTGTGTCTGTCTCTCGCCCCTGCGGTTATACCTGGGCTGCATTGGAAAGAAATTAGTGCTGTGACATTTGACATGGGTGGGCGTCTCTGCCTGTGCCAAGTGCCAGCTGCACAGATCAGCCGTGCTGACAGCTCCTCTCCTTGACTGACTCGCTGCCCCGAAAACACAAGCCTCTTGACAAACACCAGCTTCTTGACAACATCGCACATGCACTGGCATGCACTGTGCACATATAAATGCAGCTTAAGGCATATAAATGCAGCTAAAGGTGTAAAAATGCAGCGATACACACACACACACACACACACACACACACACACACACACACACACACACACACACACACACACACACACGCTCACACATGCACTCTCAGAAACATGACGTAAAATTAACCTAATTCCTCTGCAGTTCCTTTATGGCTATAAAACCGTATTGTTGTGTCTGATGTCTTGAGTCATCTAGTCAATCATTCGAGGCAGAAACTGTCTTCAGTGTCTGGCTGCTGTCTGAATCATGCAGCACCAAAAATCCTATTTCCACTACAACAGATCAATTCCACTGAGGGGTCAAGAGGTGAGTTGAACCCTGACCCCTGGCTTTGTTGGCGCACACTGATGATACTCCGAGGGCTTGACCTGGTTGTCAGGGTGATGTGACACCTCCATTCCAGATAGGCAGCCATTTTGGGGCCAGGGTTTCTGACTCCACGGTGTCATTAATTGCTCTGGGGAGGAGAGTGGGACTCACAGGGGAGTGAGATAACACCTGGTTCTCTGGTATACCCCTGGGCAAAAAATGTCTTGTGTAAGGATGGGGTGTAGCGTTTGTGTCACCGCATGTGTGTGTGTGTGTGTGTGTGTGTGTGTGTGAACAATGTGTGCATGTGCTCACTCATGCGTATGTGTTTATTATATTTTTAGATCACTGTAATTCACTTGTGATGGGTGTCAGACAAGTGAACAAACCCACATGCAAAAGCAAATTTGAGCTTGTCTTTGTTCATGTGACCCAGAAATTCCATCGGTCTTGTCAAGCTGAGATTTTATTTAGTAGCAGGACTGTCCCTCCACACACACAGCTGAAACCATGCTGTTGTGACAGGTTTACGGATAAGTTATTTACGGTGGGATGGTAGTCTCACTGCTGATCCACATGTCCAAAAAATGTCAGAAGACAATAATGAATTATCCATCGCTGATTGTCTTGGCAACACTCTAAGTCCTCCTATTTAGCATTCATAAAAAGTATACACACATTGAATTAATAGTTAATAACACACTATGATGAAACTTTATGCAGATATAAGTATTCATTAACCCCTTGAAATGTTCTGCCATTTGCAAGAAATAAGTAGATTCAGAAAAGTAGTTTTAAAAAGCTAGGAAAAAATATCCAAGACAAATACATTTGTAATATTTTATAGAGTTATTTTCTTTAAATACTTCTATAGGCAATTTCCTTGTTTGTGTGTTGTAGCTGTTTTTATTTATTTGTTTGTTGTTTTTTGCTTCTTTTATAATTTTAAAAATTTTCTTGTGCTTTTTACCTTCTTTTTGTAAATCTTTGTCTTTGTTTCACTGGAAAACACTGGAAAAATGCAGTTAGCTACTAGAAAAAAGAAATGACCCAATCTGCCCAGATTTCAAAGGTTTTAACGTATTTGTGAACAATGTATTACTAATTTCAAATTATGAATGACAATATGATAAAACACAGTATTATTATGTCTTCATAGAAGAATTCTAACTGCTGACAAAAACTGAGAATTTAAAGGCATTTAAAATGTGCTTGCATTTACACTACAGAGTGTTGTAAGCCATTTACATGTCTGTATATATCTTACAAATTTACTAATTAAAGGTACAGTCCATTTAAAATGTGCATCGTATCTTCTAATGTCCCCTGAAATGTCCGACCTCAACTCTATTGACCTGAATCTGTGTAAAGTTTGTCACATTCCTCCACTGAAGGCGGCGATGTCTGTGCACTTCCCTGAAGACTGAGATTCAAATGTATGCTGGGCAAGCAAGATGAGATACTGTACAAAAGCCAATAACTGTCTAACACATAAAGCACACAAAAAGAGAGGGAACCCACTTCAACACAACTCTGGCTCAGAGTGGACTTGTCAGTACAGAGAGTGAGAGTTTTCTTTAGCATAGTGAAAGTTTTGACAGCACACACAGTAGAGTGTGCAGTTTTTGGATGTATAGCGGACCCTGGAGATTCCTTACACTATCTACCAAAAGCCTCATCACAACCTCTAACTCTGTGTCAGCCACTACTGCTTAGTCTACAAGCTAACAAATAAAATAAACAAAAAAATATGTTAGCTGCACTTAGCATTCTTATTTGCCAGCTAGTTGCCAATTTTAATACACAACAGACTCCTAATCTGAGTCTGGGTCTGACTGAGGCTCAAGCATGCATTGCTGAATCTCTTCGATGTTTCCTCTGACACTAATGCCAGCCATCATGATGTACACTGCTTTTTCACTGGTCAACCCAGTGCTGGTAGTAGTAAGAGTGGAAATCAAAGGTGAAACCTACCGCAAGCAGAGGTTGAAGGAGGCCAGATCCTTACTTCTCATTTAGGTAAAAAGAGATAGATCTGTTTCTGGCCTTAGACTTTTTATAAAAACTGTTTTATGTGCATGTTAAAATATTACCCACAGAAGAGTATTTCACTTTAAAATGTGCCTCAAGGAGGACTTTACATCAAACCTATTTTAAGGTTTGGCATTTCTTCAGCAATAACCAATCAATGTAAATACATTCTGTAAATATTTTTTATGTAGTTGTTATCATGATTAGTGGCAGAGCCCATCATTCCCCTCTTGAACTTATTTTGCCTATCTATTAGGTCTGAGAGTGATGATAGTGGTATCACAGGAAACTACACATCCCAGCAGTACTATGGCAGCACCATGTCGTGCTAGCTTCTCAGTAAAGGGGCGAAATAACGTAAAACTTCAGCTAAATTTTGGCATGTAAAGGCACGGCCATTTCACAGGGGTCCCTTGACCTCTGACCTCAAGATATCTGAATGAAAATGCATTTTGTAAGAACCCACAAGCCTCCCCTTTACAGGCATGCCCACGTTATGGTCGTTCCAGGCAGTTTTTTGCTGTCATTTCATTATTAATCAAGACAGTCTGGTAATTGCTTTACTTTGTTAATATGAACTTCATAAAAGTTTTAATGCTAAATAATGGAACTGAAAAGTAAGGATTAAAAAATGTGATTAATTGCAATTAATGATTGAAATTTGGTTTGGCAGCCCTACTACCTATGCACACCTATAACACAAATTTGTTTGGTTTCATTGTAAGCAGATACACTGGGTGCCATTCTGTTTTATTTCTTACAAAGTAGTGGCACAATTATCTGCCTGTGGGATTTTGGGACCTGTAGTATTAAACTGCACTTATAAGCACAGGTGTCACCACATCAAACAGGACTGAAATCTTAAGGATTATAACTTTAAAGTAAAGTGCTACCATTTTCTTACAATATGTACACTATGTTCCATTTAGAGCTTTCTGCTTTCCGAACCTCTTCAGTGGTAACTCCTTCACAGAGCTCTTTAAGCTCGTATTTTGTGATAAAACCACCTGAAAACGAACCACCGAATAACAATGAACCACTGGATCTGGCAAGTCTACAGTCCCATGTACTTGTTGATGATGGCAAAACAAGGTCTTTTAATTGTTATTCTCAAAGCCCTCTCCTCACAGAAGGCTGTGAGACTTTGGTTTGGCTGAAGTTCTTCACAATACCATCCCAGTAAGCAGTCTAATTATAGCTGCTAAGGGGAAGTGATAGCGAATATTGACGATGCAGTTAAATCCCTGGCACAGAGAAGAGCCTATGATTGTAATATAATAATTTGGCATTTGCCTAGACAAAAGAGGCTGCATGGAAATGTGTTTCAAGTCTTAGACAGAAAAATGACAACAAAAGAAATAATGGTGTAATTGAGGTGAGTTCTTGTAGAGTTTGGTGCATGTACGTGTCTTTCCGGGGCCCCCGTGGTTTGCTCATGAGTGATGTGTGGAGTCTTATCGGCTGGGGAGAGGAAGTATGTGTTACATTTTTTTTTGTCTGATAATGACAGATGAATGGAGGCAGACAGACAAAAGGATGACAGAATGATGGAAGGGATTGCTAGATAAACAGACAGGTGGAGCGATAGATAGATAGATCAGTTTTACTGTACTGCCTGCCAGTGAAGTTCGAATGTGCTTAGGAGTATGTCTTTCACGGTGTAGGAATGATTGTCAGTGTGTGGGCTCTGTGAATAGAATATCGAGCCTGAATGAACACGTTCGAGGCGATTGTTCGAACTCACAAACATACATCCGCATTCCAAGGCGCACACTCACACTGCGCTGTACACATGGTTGATCTTTAAGTTCAATTAGCATGAAAAATGCTTTTTGATGAGATAGAAAGCAGTAAATGAAAGATGACTGTGGGGAAAGGAGGGTTCCTCACACTGTCTGTATCCAACTCTGCATTTCTTCTCGCTGCAACCCAATCCCCACAATAAATGTTGGCATTGTATTTTTCTACAAACCACAGAAATGTAACATTTGTACGTTATTATGAAGAGGATATCTTGAAACTTTACATTCCTTCAATGCTGTGCGGTTATATTTCAGCACAAAAACCACTTGGCAGTTATGTCTGTGGTTATGAAAAACATTATGTTTTAGCTTAAAACACATGTTTTGGAGGCACAGTCAAAGCTGGAAATGCCATGAGTCACTGCAAAACACCTACTTTGGTGGTGCAGTTAAGGCTAGAAATGTCACTGATATCTTGCTAAAAGATTTTTTTGAATGCTGTTGATGTTTCAATGAAAAAACAACCACTTTTGGTGGCTATAATTGCTGACAATGTCTTGTTAAAAAAAAACAAAACAAAAAATTTTTGTTGGCACAATTAGAGGAGGATATGGCATGACGTTTCGTTACAAAACATCCACTTTTGGCGGCACAATCATGACTGGAAACCCAATAATGTCTTACAGTAAAATACCTGCTTTGGTGGCGCAATCAAGGCTGGATATGCCATAGATGTCTTGCTAAAAAAAAACTTTGGCAGCACAGTCATGGTGGGAAATGCCATCAGTGTCTTACTAAAAATCACCTGCTTTGGTGGCACAATCGCCTGTAATTGCTGCCAATGTCTTTCTAAAAAAACAACTGCTTTTGTTATTTGTTGGTCCCAAATAAATGGTCTGCAGATGGGCAACCATACTGCCTAGATGACATCCAACATCCCCTCCATCTTCAATG